>NW_022589742.1:1391326-1538769 GCF_004348235.1 Phoca vitulina
GCTGATCTTCTGGGGGAGGGGCCTGTTGCCGTGGTTCCCAAATGTCTTTGCCGGAGGCAAAATTGCCCCGCCCTTGCCGGTCCGGGCTAAGTAATCTGCTCGGGTTTGCTCTCCGGAGCTTTTGTTCCCTGCAAGCTTTCCGTACAGCTTTGGAGGCGGAGAGTGAAAATGGCAGCCTCCCAGTCTCCGCCCCGGCGGAGCCGAGAACTCGGGGTCCCGCTCCTCAGCGAGCCCCCAGAGAAAAGCAGTCAGTCACTCCCGTCTCCCCGGTCTCCGGCCACACTCCGCGCTCACCCGGCCTGTGACCGCGCCTTTCTATCTGGCACCCGACCCCGGGTGGAGTCTCCAAACCCAGCAGATCCCCGCGGTGCGCTCCCGCGCCGCTCCTCCCGGGGGAAGAAGGTGAGTCTCCCCGGATCTGCCGCTTGTTGGGTCCCTGCTGGAGGAGCAGTGGCCTGACTGTGCCGCGGATCACGGTCTATGACAACCCCGAGCTGAGAGCCCGCGCCTGGGCTCCGTCTCTGCAGCCGGCTTCCCTGCTCCGATACTTGGGAGCTCTGCCGCACTCAGGCACCCCCGGTCTTTCTGTGATCCCGAGGGTCCTGAAACCACACTGTCCCGCGAGGGTTCCACCCCCCACTTCGCCACCAGAGTGACGTCCCTCAGCGGAGCAGACTTTTAAAAGTTCCGATTTTGTGCTCCGTGGCTCTATCACTTGCCAGAAGCAGCCGTCGGAGGCCCCTCCCCCACCGTCTATCCTCCCGAATATCGCCTCGGATTCACTTCTCCGCACGTCCTACCTTCCAAAAAGTGGTCGCTTTTCTGTTCAGAGAGTTGTTGCTCTTCTTTTCTTTGATCTCCTGTTGAGTTTGTAGGTGTTCAGAATGGTTTGATCCCCATCCAGCTGAATTCCTGAGAGGAGACGAAATCCAGGTCTCCTACTCCTCCGCCATCTTGCTCCGCCCCCTGCTTTCTATTGTTTGAGAATGGATGGAAGCTGTGGAGGACATGGCTTCATTGTATAAAGACACATCGCAATGCAACATAGTAAGAACATTGTCATTGAGTTGCACCGTTCATACCAATATATGAACTGTTTTTTTTCTTTGTTATTGTATTAATATTGATAATATTATAAGGAGAGCTTTATTCCAGGAGGGCTTATTAATTGACTGAGGTGGGGTGAGGAATTGAAAACCTCTTCCCTTGTCCTTCTATCAGAAGATTGTTTGGAATTTAAAAAAGAATCTGAAATGAGCTGATGCCATTCCATGCTGTGAGTTATTGAGTTACTGGTAATAGCAGTGAGCACTGCTCCAGTACAAAAGATATTAAAAACATTAACAAATGGGAGAAATTACTTCACCAATTCTCTGTACCTTGATTTCCTCATCTCTAAAATGGGAATAGATTTTGTAAATTGTAAAGCCTTTAAAGATATGTATAATAATAGTTTATTAAACATTAATAAATATGACATGGAAACTTAGTGGAATGAAAGAGTTAAGGCAGTTTTTCAAATAATTAATCCCCTCCTGGGAGCTCATTTATTCAGTGTGAGAGTCTCACTAATTATTTGACTAATGCCAACTATATTATACCTACTATGTGTAGGATATTTGGATATAAACAGGCATATATACAGGTTTATATTGAAAACAGTCATAAGAACAGGGTGCATCAATTCATAGGAAACTCAAAGCTCTCAGATGAATTTTGGCTGCCATGGATTGAATTTCTCTTGAGCACTGTCTAGGGTTTAGGGAATTGCTGGTTAGGGGGAGACTAAGGAAGGATTTCTCCAATTTATTTTCATTAAAATAAACTTTCAATTGGAAGTAAGTGTTCATGTAAATTGGTATCGTGTACAAGCCTAGGGAATAACATTTCATTAACTGTTAGTTGTAGTTTTGTATCTTACAATGAAATTGCTCAATTCAGGGAGGGGATAAAGAATTAAAATGTATGAATGGCGAAATAAGGTCTCTTCATATGTGAGTGGTGCTTGGTGACCATTTGAGAATGAAGTGAGGGTGGGGGCAGAAGATACTTGCAGCAGTTTGTCCTTGCCATGTATGAATTAATGATTGAGATGTGAGTCACAAAGAAAGTAAGACTGTCCCCAAAAGAGGTAACTGAGGGGACTCCCAGGGAAGGGGAATGTGGAAGGCATTGTGAAATAAGATATCCTTAATCTTTTCATAAAATCCATCAGAACGATTGGACATGTCCATTAAAAGTTGGCATGTTACCAGCCACATCTAGACATCCAGAGAGCCTGCTGCCATCAGTCACAAAGGACATTCTGTCCTAGACATCCTAAGCCAACACCATGTAGTAATGGTAGTGTTAGTGACTGGGAGTGTGTCAGTGGGATCATGGCTCAAGTTCTATCTAATATTAGTCATGAGGGGTTTTGTGCATTATATCCTAGGTGTTATTAGAACCATAACAAGGGACACAGGTCATTTTATCAAGTCTCCTCATTTATGGAAGGGGATACTGGCACGCTGACTTAACCAAAGATGCACAACAAATATCCTGTTTCTTAATCTGATGATCTTCCTACTACAAGAAATAACTCACTTCGACTCTTGCATGTATTCCTTAAACATACCACATAAGGCATTTGAACTGTATGTTCAATATATACAAGGAAAATCAATACGGAAGGAAAATCATCGCAACTACCAAGGAAGGAAAATCATTGCAACCACCACGGCCATATAATAGCACTTTTTGTAGGCTGTTGTGGTGGTCAATTGTCGTGGCTCATTATGTGCCAACACCCTCCTACCAAACACATTCTTTCCTGTTTATGTCACACCACCTGAGAAATTTTGAAGTATAAGTCTAGCGAAAGAAAAATGCCAAGTTCTATTGCCTGTTGCTTCTAATCTGGGTCATATCAAAGGTTGCATAATATTGCCTACATGTTCAGCATACTCCCAGTGGGAAAGAATAATAAGTCCTGTCTGATGCATATTTTGTTTCTTGAACACATTCCTTTTATGCCAATAGCTGTGGTGGTCTGGTGGGCTCCAGGGCTAAAGGCAAGGACCCACAATGATTTCTTCTTGGCAAAGTAGTTGCTATTAGTTTCCCTGTGTGTTCTTTTCCATTCCCAAATGGTCTCCCTTGTGGACCTCCCATGATTACCCCCATTCCCCGCGCACCCCCCAGCCTTAAAAGGTGTCTGTTGTATTACACAAGTCGATAGTGTTACAGCAATCTGGACCCAGCTCCCAGACAGATGCTTTGATTCAGGAAATACTTGTCAGAACACAGACTCAGCTTATACCCATATGGGATGAATGAATTGCAAGAGTAAGTAAGTCTTCTGTTCATTTGCCAAGTTCACAGTCCGTAGGCACAGAATACTTTCAAGCATGTATTGACTGGAGATATATGTTAGTTATATGTTGTAATTCATGGAAGCATCCTTCCTTCCTTGTAACATCTCATTTGTCATTCTTTGGTGGGAAATGAGCTATTTCACATATGTGATATTCAGGTAGCTGGATGTTAGCCTTTAGGTATAAAGCTTGGTTTATTTTAGCCTCTTTTATGGACAGGTTGCTTAAATGAATTGTATACTCCTCTGCTCTATACACTGAATATCAGAAGAAAGCATACTGGCCCTGTCGTAAAACCTTAAGTGTGAATATGAGCATCAGTGACTTTATTGTGTCCTGACACAGTGCTCTCCACAGGAACTGTTAAGGGGTGTGGAACAACTCATCCCTAGACTCAGTGGCCCTAGCCTGTCACACCAGAATATGTAAATTCTGGTTCCTGCTTTGGAAAGTTCTCTATGTTGCTTTAACTCCTCTGAGCTACCAGTTGCAAGAATCTCTTCCTTCTTTCCTGCATCTCCCCCTCCCCCTCCCAACTGCACAATGCCCATCTTTCAGTTGCCTACAGCTGATATTCTGTGCACTGGGAAACAATAACCAAGCATGTTCAAATTGTGTATGCAAGAAGAGGGAGTGAACAGATTCTGTAAGCTCACAGAGGGCACTAATAGGAGGGAAGCATGGGAACAGAAGCATCTGAAATTTGACACATCTCATTTGAATGCTCAGGGGTTCTTTTTGTTTCCTTCCCAATTCTAGGCTGTGTTGTAGGGAAGTGTTGTTTACACTCTCTATTATGGCAGGGCCCTAGGATTCTGCTGAGATGCCAGAGGTGGGAGAGGTGTGTGTGTATGTGGAGGGGGACAGTTGCAGTGTTAAGGTTGTGGCCCGTTCAAGAGGGAGGCCAGTGATCATGCTCTACCTCCATTCTAACCGTAGCAATATCCGTTTACATATCTTGTACATTGAAGGTAAGATTTCATCAACAGACATGCAAATGACAAAAAACAAAACAAAAGCAACAACTACAAAAATAAGACAATTTCCGTTCTTAAAAAAAAAAAAGACGAATTGGGATAACTAATATGGTAGTATAATCAGGTAAATAAATGCTCAGTTACCCTCTCCTGGAACATGTTTTATATGATGTTATCATGGGTAGGAAAGGCATTTAACATTTTTAGGTATTAGGAAGCCATCTAGTCCAAAAGTTTTAACTCACTCTTGAGGATAAATAACACAACATTTAAAAATTCAAGTACCATTTTACCTAAACTGTACATTTCTTTTTCCTCTCTGAGTTGAACAGTAGAATATGTTTTAAAACAGTGAAGGCCAATAGGAATATGATGTTAACTACATATGGAATTTAAGATTTTCTAATGGCCATGTTAAAAAAGTAAAAAATAAATATGCAAAAATGTCAATAATTTTAATATTTTACTTAACTCAATATATCCAAAATATCTTCGTTTTAACATATAATCAATATAAAAATTATACTGCTTCAGTTTTTAAATATAAATTACTTAAAATGATGTAAAATTAAAGATGCAATTCCTCATTCACACTAGCCACATTTCAAGCGTTCTGCCACATGTGTCTAAGTGTGTACTATATTAACCAGTATGATTTTGGAACATTTTTGATACATCTAAAATGTTCAACAAAGATTGGTTGGCCCTTTCATAGGAAGAGCTTAAAGCAAAATGTCATTAATTCGGGCTCCACTAGTTTGGAATTATGATAATTTTATCAGAGTTCAGCTGAAGTTTACAGTCTGATTGCTCTGTGGAGAAAGGTTTTACTTGGCACATTCACCATATAAATCAGATCACAGGAGGCATGCTTAATCCACTTAAGAGTATTAAGCATTTTGTGGGACTTTAGCACATTTATGAATGCAAAAATATTCTGTATGTGTAGCAGAGTGTCCTATATTCATTAAAGGACATCTAAGAGGAACCTTTCCTTTGGGACACTTTGTTAGCAGTTAGTTATGGTTACACAATTTTTGAAAGATTTATATAAGTCAAATTTACTTTAAAGTTGTCTAAAGACCTGATTTGTTAATATTTCAGATAATTATCACTTAAATAAAGCTTCACAAATGTAGTCTATGTCAACTTAAATGTAACAATAACATGGTGCTTTGTTTCAAGGTGATACTATCTTGTAGGGTGGTGAAGTTAAAATGAGATAAGGCACTTCATAACTTGCAAAATGTCTCGTGCATGTTATTCATTCATCCAGTATTTCTTTCCTGGCTTTTATAAGCCAAATTTTGTGGTAGATAGTAGGGATATAGCTGTGAACCAGATGGACAGACATGATCCCAGCCCTCAGGGAGCTTATAAGCTGGTGGGGAGAGACAGGCAAATAAGTAGGCAATGAAAGTGGAGGGTGGTAAGCAGTATGATAGGGAAAGCACCAGTTGCTAAGAAAACATATAGGAGAGCCATATAACTCAGACTAGTTGGAGAGGATCATCAGGAAAGCCTACCTGGAAGAAATAGCATCTAGGCTGAAACCTGCAAGTTGACTTGGAGTTAGCTAGGTGAAGGAGTACACTGAATGCTTCAGAAAGAGGAAATAGCATGCACAAAATGTAAGAGGTAAAAAGACGAGCATGAAGCAGTCCTGGAACTGAAAGTAGTTCTGCACGACTGCAGCAGGGAGTCCACATGAAGGAGAGAACCATGACGAGGGTTGGGAAGGCCAGTAGGAACTGGATCACAAAGGACCTAAAGAAGTTGGACTTTATTTATTTGTTGGTTGGTTTATTTATTGGTTTATTTTTTTAAGTTTTATATAAATTCCAGTTAGCTAATAATAATATTAGTTTCAGATGTGCAATATAGTGATTCAACACTTCCATACAACATCACAAGTACGCTCATCACAAGTACGCTCTTTAATCCCCATCACCTACTTCACCCATCCCTCCCCCCCCCTCCCCTCTGGTCACCATCAGTTTGTTCTCTATAGTTAAGAGTCTGTTTCTTGGTTTGCCCCCCCCTTTATTTCCCCTTTGCTCATTTGTTTTGTTTCTTAAATTCCACGTGAGTGAAATCATGTGGTGTTTGCCTTTCTCTGACTAATTTTGCTTAGCATTAGAATCTCCAGTTCCATCCATGTCATTGCAAATGGCAAAATTTCATTCTTTTTTATGGCTGAGTAATATTCCAGTATCTATCTATCTATCTATCTATCTATCTATCTATCTATCTATCTATTGATATATATCACCTCTTCTTCATCCATTCATTAGTCCATGGACATTTGGGCTCTTTCCATAATCTGGCTATTGTAGATAATGCTGCTATAAACATAGCTGCACATATATCCTTTTGAATTAGTGTTCTTCTGTCCTTTGGATAAATACCCAGTAGTGTGATGACTGGATCATAGGGTAGTTCTATTTTTAACTGTTCGAGGAAACTCCATACTGTTTTCCAGAGTGCCTGCACCAGTTTGCATTCCCATAAACAGTGCACAAGGGTTTATTTTTCTCCACATCCTTGCCAACACCTGTTGTTTCTTGTGTTGTTGATTTTAGCCATACTAACAGGTGTGAGGTAATATCTCATTGTAGTTTTTAAAATTTTTTTAAAATTTAAATTCAATTTAGGTAACATATACTGTATTATTAGTTTCAGGGGTAGAATTTAGTGATTCAGTAGTTGCATATAACACCCAGTGCTCATTATATCAAGTGTCCTCCTTAATGCCCATCACCCAGTTAACCCCATTCCCCCATCCACTTCTCCTCCAGCAACCTTCAGTTTGTTTCCTAGAGTTAAGAGTCTCTTATGGGTCGCCTCCCTCTCTGTTTTTATCTTATTTTATTTTTTCTTTCCTTCCCCTATGTTCACCTGTTTTGTTTCTTAAATTTCCACATATGAGTGAAATCATATGGCACTCGTCGTCTCGAACTGACTTATTTTGCTTAGCATAATACCCTCTAGTTCCATCCACATCATTGCAAATGGCAAGATTTCATTCTTTTTGATGGCTGAGTAATATTCCATTTTATACACACACACACACATGCACACGCACACACACGTACACATACACATACATACACACACCACATCTTCTTTATCCGTTAATCTGTCGATGGACATCTGGGCTCTTTCCATAGTTTGGCTATTGTGGACATTGCTGCTATAAACATTGGGGTGCATGTGCCCCTTTGGATCACTACATTTGTATCTTTGGGGTAAATACCCAGTAGTGCATTTGCTGGGTCATAGTGTAGCTCTATTTTCAACTTGTTGAGGAATCTCCATACTGTTTTCCAGAGTGGCTGCACCAGCTTGCATTCCCACCAACAGTGTAAGAGGATTCCCCTTTTTCCACATCCTTGCCAACATTTGTCATTTACCAACTTGTTAAGTTTAGTCATTCTGACTGGTGTGAGGTGGTATCTCATTGTGGTTTTAACTTGTATTTCCCTGATCCTGAGTGATGCTGAGCATCTTTTCATGTGTCTTTTGGCCACCTGGATGTCTTCTTTGGAGAAATGTCTATTCATGTCTTCTGCCTATTTTTTAATTGTTTTTTGTTTGTTTGTTTGTTTTTTGGCTTATTGAGTTTTATAACTTCTTTATATATTTTGGATGAAAATGAAAACACAATGGTTCAAAACCTCTGCGATGTAGCAAAAGTAGTTCTAAAAGGGAAGTTTATAGTAATACAGGCCTACTGCAAGAAGCAAGGAAAATCTCAAATAAACAACCTAATCTTGCACCTAAACAGGCTAATAAAAGAACCATAAACAAAACCTAAAACCAGCAGAAGGAAGGAAATAATAAAGTTTAGAGCAGAAATAAATGATATAGAAACTAAAAGAACAATAGAACAGACCAATGAAACCAGGAGCTAGTTGTTTGAAAAAAATCAATAAAATTGATAAACCTCTAGCTAGACTTATCAAGAAAAAAAAAAAAAGAGTCAAATAAAATTACAAATGAGAGAGGAGAGATAATAACCAACTCTGAAGAAATATAAGAGAATATTATGAAAAGCTATATGCCAGCAAATTTCACAACCTGGAACAAATAGATAAATTCCTAGAGACATATAAACTACCAGAACTGAAAGATGTAGAAATAGAAAATTTGAACAGACTGATGATAACCAGCAAAGAAATTGAGTCAGTAATCAAAAAACTCTGAACAGCCTCTTCCACAATATTTGCGCTTTTCCTTTCCAATCAGAGCCTGGCAGAATGGTCCCGAAAAAGAAGTGTGGTGAGAAGAGGGGCCATTCTGCCATCAATGAGGTAGTGACCAGAGAATACATCATCATCGTTCACAAGTGCATCCATGGACTGGGTTTCAAGAAGTGTGCCTCTCGGGCACTCAAAGAGATCTAAAATACTAAAATTTGTATGGAACCACCAAAAAAAAACCCCAAATAGCCAAAGCAATCTTGAAAAGAAAAAGCAAAGCTTGGAGGCATTGCTTTTCCGGACTTCTAGTTATATTACAAAGCTGTGGTGATCAAAACAGTATGGTACTGGCACAAAAATAAACACATAGATCTATAGAACAGAATAGAAATCCCAGAAATAAACCCATGATTATATGGTCAATTAATCTTTGACAAAGCAGGAGAGACTATCCAGCAGGAAAAAGACTATCTCTTCAACAAATGGAGTTGGGAAAACTGGACAGAAACATGCCAAAGAATGAAACTGGACCACTTCCTTATACCATACACAAAAATAAATTCCAAATGGATGAAGGACCTAAATGTGAGACAGGAAACCATCAAAATCCTAGAAGGGAACACAGGCAGTAACTTCTTTGTCATTGGCTGTAACAACTTCTTTCATGATATGTCTCCTGAGGTAAGGGAAACAAAAGCAAAAATAAACTATTTGGACTACATCAAGATAAACAGCTTCTGTACAGCAAAGGAAACAATCAACAAAACTGTGACCTATGGAATGGGAGAAGATATTTGCAAATGACGTATCTGATAAAGGGGAAGTTGGACTTTATTTTATCCCAAGGACAATGAGTTTTATGCAGGGGAGTCTCATGACCTGGTTGCATTTTGGATTGAACACTTTAGCTACTTCAAGGTGAAGGAGCTGTGGGAGGGTGAGAATGGAAGCATTGAAATCAGTGAGGCCTTGGCTGGAGACACTGGGGGCCTGAACCAAGGGAGTGAGGGGAGGAAGTCAGAATTTGATTGATAGTTAGGAGGCAAAAATAATAAACCTTAGTGTTTGACAGGATGTAGTTGGAGAGGGATAAGGAGGGGCAACATGGGCAACTGGGTGAATGGTGGTACCTTCCATTCATTAAAGGTGCAGGTGGAGCAGGTTTGGAGGGGGTTGATGAGAGCATGAGGTCACTTGTGGCCATTCTGCAGCTGATGTCCCATGGGCAGTCTCCAAGTGGGGATGTCCTGCAGTCAGTTGTATTTGTCCATAACCAAAGTCTGCTGAGATACACTGGCCTTTGAAATTCAAATGGGAATGATTCAAACCACATCCCACATGCAGTGGGAGCTCTACATCCTTCCCAAAGTCTCTGGAGATTCTTGAGGGGGTGATTAATGTTTTTCCTCATTGCCTCTAGACCTCAATTCTGGGCTCTGCTGAATTGGTTCAGTTGATGGATCATGTTTCTGCCTGGTTTCGTGCCACATTACCTCAGCTGTTGAACTAAGCTACTTCCCCTTAATTTTCACAAAACCCAAACCAAAAACTCAATCACACAAGGCCATTGTATATGTGGCAGGTCTGACTCAGTGATTTGTGAAGATATGAGGGGTTTGGGTAGCAACAATGCAGAACAATTTTAAAATGAATAACCATCATCCTTGTTCTTGAGAAGCCTTGGGCCAACCTGCCAACCTCAGTTGCCACCTCCTCCTGAATTGCTTTGCCCTCTCCTTTCTCTCTGCTTGGTAGCGATGGAAACAAACAAAAGCAAAACAAAACCAAACCTCCCATTTTATAATGCTAAATTTCTTTGTAGTTCTTTTCTTCAAGCCGCCTTTGCATATCCAAAGTTTCATAAGGTGCTCTGCTAACAATGGTATGTATCTTCTGGGTTCTCCCCATCCTCCCTCCCCTCTTCTTCCAACCACTGCATCTTTGTATAGAGAAGGAGGGGTCTGAGTTATTTCACCACTGATAGGAATGATACCCCCTAGAAGAGAAACGGCCGCAGGTAGTTTTTATTTTAAATATCTGTATTTTAAATATCCATTGTTTCCCTTCATTATATAAGTCTGGCTCTTGAGAGTGGACTGGAGGTAGAGGTTTGACAGTCAACAACAGCGAGCGTCTACTTGAAGCAGTATAAGTGAATGTGATCATCCAAAGAGAATGCATACAATGAGAAGAGGAGGCAGCCTAGGATGAAAACCTGGTATCCACAAATGTTTAAGCCTTACATTTTAAGGGAGCTGCAGAAGCAAAGGGGCCCTCGGAGTGGATTGAGGAGGAGGAAAAGAAGCAGAGTGTTTTGTCGTGAATACCAAGGTAGGAGGGTACTATTTCTTAGAAAGGAGGTGAAATCTTGATTGTGTGTCTTTGTAACCTAGGTGCCTGTTGGAGTGCCTGGACTCTAATAAATGCTCAATGAATATTTGTTGATTTCAAACAGGCAACCTTGCTAATCTGACTTCTACTTTTTCATAGTTGAGTGAGCAGCTGTTTCAGTTCTTTTCCATATATTTCCAACGGACTCCTCACACTCTCATCACATGACTTAGCTTGAGGTCCTGTGACAAGTGTTCCCTCAACATCTTTTTCCTCAAGCTTGCAGCTTACACTTGTCTCTACAGGTGCCCTCTCTACCTCAACATTTCTGTGTCTCTCTTCTTTCCCTTGTGTCTTAGAGAAAACTGATGTGGTTTTTTTTTTTTTTTCCCCTCTTTTGGCAGGGCTCACTCTACTATCTACCCGCTCTTCCCTTCAAGGGAGCTCTGATCTGTGATAATGAGAAGCTCTAGTGAGCAACTAGCCTAGATTAAGAAAAATTATGAACTCCATTATCATTACACACCATTTGATAAACAGTAACTTTCAAAACATTGCCTCCAGGATAGTGGTTCTAGTGAGGGGAGAGAAAAATGAAAAAGCCTCATGGTGATGAAAACCATGGGAACTTCTGGTCTATGTAACCTCTTTCCTTCCTTTCAATTTGAAACTTCTGGAGAGAGGACTATACTCAGTTCTAGTTCTTCACAACTCACTTGTGCTTAACCCCTTGTAGTCTGACTTCCTCTGTTGCCCAAACTGCTCTCCAGGAGATTTGGCTCACCAAGTTAATGGATTTTCCCTCAGGCCTTTTCCACTTCATCTGATTTGCAGTACTATTTGACACTGTCAGCCTCTTCTTTCCTTCCTTTTATTTACTAATATTCCGTTCAATAGCTTCGCAGCTTTTTTCTCCTCTTTCTTATGGAAACTCATCATCCTCTAATGTCCTTTCTAACTACAGACCGCCTTTTGAATGAACTCCAGACCTGCACTTTGAACTGTGCACTGCACATCTAAATCAGAACAGCAATTTTAAACTACATATCTAAAAATAAATTTGTATTTGATTGGATCCTGATTTAAAAACCAGCTATAGAAGTCATTAGTTGTAAAACTGGGTAAATTTGGACATGGACTAACTATGATGTTCGGGGATTATTAATTTTTAAGGTATGATAATGGTATTGGAGATTTGTAAGGAAACAACCTTATTCTTTGGAGATGCATGCTGAAGTGTTGAGGAGTAAAGTGTCATGGTATCTGCCACATACTTTTAAATAGTTTAGAAAAAACACACATACATAGACACAAACATGCGTAGAGACATAAAGCAAACATAACACAATGGTGACACTTGTTGAATCCAGATGGTTGCTATAGAGAGGTGCTCATTTTCCAGCTTTTTTTGTATGTTCAAAAAATTTAATAATAAAAAATTGGGCAAAAAGTTAATAATCTCCCCATTGGTCCCAAACCAACTCTTCTTCCTGATTTTCCAATAGCACCGTAGTCTGCAGTGTAGTGGACACCTATGAATTGCTTGCCTAGCACACCTTTCCAGAAACCCCCTCTCTCAGCCCTCCACATGGCTGCACAGTGACATCTTGTGTTGTGTGGCCCAAAGCACCTGACGAAGTCTTCACTGATAAGTCCATTCTCTTGGATTTTTGGATTTGGGACTTGGATGGCCGCTTAATGGCTGAAGCCACAAGATGTAAAACTTAGGAACATTGGTTGCCAGGTTTTCTGCTGTATGAAGAAAGAGAGTTTGCAGTGAGAGAAGACGGGTGAGCAAAGAAGGCCAGGGACAGGGAATAGAGGGTCCTGTTGACATCTTTAATGACCTCTTCTCTGTAGGCCATAAAGTTTTTAACTGAGAAAATTCAGTCTCCATGGGTGTGGAGGTATCTGGTATCTGGGAATTCAGAGCAAATTCTGTTAAATGAAGGATAATCTTAATTCTTATTTTTTCCTATTTAATTTTGTAAATATTTTAATCCAGGCTTTTTAACATGTAGTGACTTTTTGTCTCCACTCGGAGATGCTTTCTTTCTTTTTCTTTCTTTCTTTCTTTCTTTCTTTCTTTCTTTCTTTCTTTTCTTTCTTTTCTTTCTTCTTTCTTTCTTTCTTTCTTTCTTCTTCCTACCTTCCTTCCTTCCTTCCTTCCTTCTTTCTTTTCTTTTCTTTCTTTTTTCTTTCTCTCTCTTTCTTTCTTCTTTCTTTCTTTCTCTCTCTTTCTTTCTTCTTTCTTTCTTTCTTTCTTTCTTTCTTTTTCTTTCTTTCTTTCTTTCTTTCTTTTCTTTCTTTCTTTCTTTCTTTCTTTCTTTCTTTCTTTCTTTCTTTCTTTTCTTTCTTTCTTTCTTTCTTCTTTTTCTTTTTCTTTCAGTAAGCTCCATGTGGAGTCTAATGCAGGGTTTAAACCCATGACCCTGAGATCAAGACCCGAGCTGAGATCAAGAGTCGGACACTCAGCCAGCCGACTAAGCCACCCAGGTGCCCCTTAGAGATGCTTTCTTAAACAAATATTTTATAAGGCAAAATTTGTCAAATAAGTTGTCTGAATTTGTGATATTTGTGATTTTAAGGAATTCCTTGCCAATTTTAAATAGTACAAATCATAGGCCTTCTAGATTTCATTCCATTATGGTACAGAATGTCTATCCAATTAAAAAAGGGACTCCTTGAAAAAACTCACAAATAAGAATAATCCAAAACACATATAACGTAAAAATCAAAATTTGCCCACCATATGCACTGTCATTGTTTGATTTGTTTCAGTCTCTTCCTTGCTTTTGTAGAAATATATTTTAGTATCTTTTGCAAACTTCATTTTCAGTAAACAGAATTCACTAAAAGCTTGAAAAGGTAAAGTTTTTATCAGTCCACTTACTAAAGACTCAGATAAGATTTTTAAATGATTTTTAAATGATTCTGAACAAAATGCAACCAAAATTTCGATAACTAATTTATAAGAAAGTTCAATTTTAGAGGACACTTAGGTTGATTTAAAATGTAGTTCTTCAAAGGCTCAAAAATGACTAAAATGTAATAGATGATGGTCATCAAAGTGAAAAAGCACATACCAATATAGTGGAGTAACTTTTGGTGTTCCCATTAGCTTCTTGATGAAAATGTTGTAGTTGACTTATATTACTGTGTATATGTAAAAATATTTGTACATTTTGACAAGTACAGCTTCTGTTTCAACTGGGAGACATCCAATTTTTTTGGGTGTACATATGAATTATATGTGTACCACAAATAAGTCAAAGTACATTTATGATCCATAGGTTTCTTTTTAGATTAGCAAAAACAATGTTTTTACAGCGACATTGTGCCTTACCTATGTTTTGTATTTGTATTGCCACTCAAAAACAAATATTTTATGTTCAATGTTGAAACTTCTAATTGAATTTACAATCGAATTCTCAACAAAGTCAGATGTTTCACCAGAATTAACTTCCATAGCTTTAATGTGACTCCATGAATTGAATGAAAGGAATCAAATAATTATTGGATATTCTTTTTGGAGCATCTGATGGCCCAGATATGGTTTGCATCTTTTAACTCTTTGTGAAATTTTTCTGCTAATAGGACCAATATATTAACAGCTATAGCTTTACTCTCCCTCAAAGTATTAGGAAATATGGAATGGAAAAATGATTTAAATTAATTAAGAGCAGTCATTTGATCTAAATGAAAATCACATTTCACGGAGTGTTATGTAAGTCTACCCTCTGCAGCTGCACGTTTTCTTTGGGTAGATTCTTCTTAAAATAACTACTCATTTTCGAAGGAGATGCTGATGCTTGTTCAGCATATTTGTGTCTTCTGGTTGTCATGTGGGCACAGTGATATCACTTTGGCTCCCATGGTGGAGAGTAAATGCTGGCAAGCATTTTGTGCAAGTTTCCCATTCATCATCAATTTTTTTGGGAAATGGAAATTTGGTACTTAATTTTTCATTAAATATGCACTTTAATATTTTGAGTTTATTGCTTCCCAGAGGGATTCTTGCAAAATGAAAAAGTATCACCAAACAGTCAAAAGTTATATATTTTACACCATACAGTAAAGAACAGATTCACTGTAGCAGGAGCAATCAGACTGCTTTCCATACACTAGTGCAAAGCTATGTCTCTATTCCCTTTTTATATACACCAAACATATCCTGCTCTGAGCAACTTGCAGGTCAGGCCTGGACCACAGCAGAACTTGCTTGTACATCAAGTGCCTGGCTAGGGCAACAGAGGCAAATAATTACCCTGTTCCACCGGAGACCAGGAGGAAGTAGCTGTCCCCAGCACCTTACACTAGAGAGCACTTTACTTCAGCAGTGAGCGTGCTGCAGTTATGTCCTTGAATGGGGAGAGTTCATCATGCATCAGCAGAGATGGTCATGTTTTTACCTGGTTATCTTTTAGATTTAATGGTTTTTTAAAGTGAGCAATCTGTGCACCATATATGCCTCTCACACACTTCTAGAGGAAACCATGGCAGAAGCTGGATCCACAAAGTAGAGGGTACCAAACACACCCCAGCTTATTTTAATGCAACTACTACTAATAATGCTTCATTTAAAAATCACCAGGGCAAATGCTAAACTAAATAGGATTCTGGAACAATAGGCATATACTGGGACTGTCCTGGACAACTGGGATATATAATTATCTTATGTTTGGCTCAATCTAGGAAAACCCATACATTCACGGATAAAGTTCCTTTAAACTTGGATCGCACTTGGACTATATTTGTTTCTGATTGGGGTCCCCATAAGTCTCACATCCAGTAAACATGATCACTCCTCTTTGAAAAAGGCAGTTTGACAAAATAGGAAGAGCCTGGTTTTAACTCTATTGCTTTCTAGCTGTGTGACCTTTGAAATTTACTTAGTTTCCTCATCTGTAAATAGGGGTCAAGATGCTCATCTTATAAGTGGGTTGGATTGTTTGTTGTCAGCCTAACACCACCCTCATTGCTCTCTCAAATTTCTCTGGCTCATGGGGGAGAAACTTAGAGCAACATTTCACATAATCCCTTTCTGGCATGAGTCTGGGTTATAATCTTCCAGTGGGGGGGGACTTGTGTGAATTTTGAAAGGGGAAAGAGGAAGAGAAGCTGGATCATTTGCAGCTGCTTCTCTTGGTTTTCAGAATTCTTCCGAGTTTCGCAGCTGAGATCATCACAGTGGACTTCTTGAGATTTCTGCACTTTTGGATTTCTGGAAAGTGGCCTTCCTGACTTTCATTCCCTTAGCCCTGCCAAAGGTTGTAAAGCTTCTAATTCCCTACATTCAACCTTTCTATTTAACGTACAGAGTTTCTCGGTTTTCCTGGTAAGCTCCAACAGATACCTGGAGCGATTGCAAGGATGAAATTACAGGTGACGTGTAAAGCACCTGCCACAGAGTGTGACAGGCACCAAGTACAGGCTCACTCAACAGTAGCTGTCCTTATACTCGTCAGTAGATATACTCATCAGTAGAATGCCTTAATTGATTCTGTTTCTCATTCTGTTGCTGGGTGAACCAGGGACACCTCTGGGCCCTGAGGATTCCCCCTAGCCTGTCCCTGGGACTTCGCTGGAGGCTGAGTCTTGTGGATGAGAAAAGAATTCAGGGATGGACCATACACAGTGTTTGAATGATTCAAGTGAAGAGTTTATTAGAGAGAGTACACTCTTGAGATGTGAGAGCAGCGAGCTCAAAGGAGAGCTGTGCCTGGGCTTTGGGTCTCTCTCTTTTATTGACAGTCATTCACTAAGGGGTGGAATATTTATTATCTGGGGAGGGGATTTCTTTGGGAGCAGGGTTTCAGTGACTTTCCTCCCTTACTTGGTCAGAGTTTCCAGCCTTCTTTGTCTTGGGCCTGCTGGTTTGATCTGGCTTCTTGTGGCTTTGTTTGTGGAATTCTGCCAGGACAGGTTGCTAACTTTCCTGAGAACGGGCCTTGACCTCCCCCCTTTGCTGGCCTCCGGGTATCTTGTTAAAGCCTAACTAAACTGCCTCCTCTAACAATTCTATCTCAGGAAAAAAGCCTGTGCTCTATCTTTGTACCTTTGAATCCTTTCTCTGCTCAGAAGCCTCTGAAGTGTGGCCATGGGTTGGAAGATGGCTTTTGCCATCCATGGCTCCCACCTGCTCCATCCCTGACAATTGTTGGCCCATGGTTCTCTTTCCTGACTGCTGGACCAGGCATAGTAGGTCCAGGTAAAGAAGTTTCATAAGGATGAGGTCTGAACTTTAGAGGAGGAAATTGGGATAAGGAGAGGAAAGCCTAGGGCCTTCTGCTTAGTCAGTGACTGATAGAGACAGCTAGCTAGCCAAGGGATGACTCTACCTTGTCCTGGTGCTAAATTCTACCTCATTATCAAATACTGTTCCAGACTGATTTGTGGTAACACTGCTCTCTCATCAAGGGAGAGTAGATGGCACTGCCCCTCCTTATTCCCATGTACACAATTTGTGACTTAATTTGTGTCAATATTCTGATCTATCCTCACCCATAGGGATGTTGATCAGATAGAGAAGAATAGTATTTGCTCTAAACTCTAACATCCTCCCTTCCCCCTTTCCCATCCACAAATCACCTCTTGGGGTATAACTCTCCTCTCTGTCTCTTGAAAACATTAAGTGAACAATGGGGATTAAGAGAGTTGGCCTCTTTTAGCCTGCTTTTCTGTTTGTCAAATGATGTAAGACAAATTTCTCTTGCAAGACACCCCAGGGATGTGCCATTATCTATAGGGTGGTAGCAGTAGAAATAACATTGATAAGTAAGTAGGAGAGCTGTGTTCTTAGTCTAGCTATGATAGTGTAGACAGTTCATTTTCCATTTTCTGAAACTTTGGTTTCTTCATGTGTAGAATAGGTAGTTATATGATCTTTAACCTTTTACCCAAAACTCTTAAATCCAGCTTTGAATGAGATTTCAAAGTTTTTCAGACTACTAGAAAGGTAATATATCTTGTATTATGTAACACCTTCAGTAGGGTTAGGGACAATATCCTATAATCAAATACATTAATATTTCTGCAGCAAAATGTATGAACATTCATAATGAGTGAGATCAACACCATAAATAACCTAATGTCTGATCAGGTCAGAGCTTTGCTTTTTGGAGGAAGGAACACTTGAACTGAGATATGAATGACAAGATGGATTCTGCCATGTAAACATCAGGGGGAAGAGAAGTTCAGGTAGAGGATCAAGCTAGGGCAGAAGTCATGAGATGAGAATGAGCTTGGCACATGGGGAACAAAGGGAAGGTCATTGTGGCAGAAGATAGGCAAGGATGCAAGTGGCACAAGGGAGTCAGTGAGGGAGTTAGGACTCAGATAGCAGAAGGCCCTGCTGGCCTAGCTAAGGAGTTGGGATTGGGTTCTAAGTATAGTAGGGAGAGTTTTGAGGGCTTCAAGCCGGGAAGTACCATATTCTGAATGAATTTGGAGCAAGTTCCTGCTGACTGGCATGTGAAGAGTAGAGATGAGCCAGGGAGACAGGAGGAGAGGCCAAGCAGGTGAGAGGGAAACCAGGAGCTGAGGAAGTCACAAAAAGAGTTTCAAAAGGAAGCATATGGCCAACTGTGTGGATAGCTAATGAGGGGTTAAGTCAAATGAGAATCAAAAACTGATCTTGGACTTGGCAGTGTGGAAAAAGTCATTGCCCTGGAAGTGGTTTCCATGGAGGGCTGGGGACAGAGGCCTGATGGGAGCAGGTTGAGGAAAACATGCCCTGCCATTAAGGGGAGTAGAGCAATGAGGCTGCGGTTGAAGAGAGATGTGGGGTGAGGGTCAGTGGGTGCCATAATCCGAATGTGGGGCCAGGATTGAGGGCTGGGACAAATGTTAGGAACATAGAGTGAGGATGGGGTGGAGGAAGTCACATAGCTTGACCCCAGTATCACAAAATGCAACCAGCCATTGCGGATGGACTCCAGTCCCAACTGACGCTGCCTGGATTGCCAAGAATAATTCCTGTTAGCTCAGGAGTCTGCTTGAGGCTTTCTCTCACAAATGTACTGGGAATGATGATAATTAAAAGCGTTTGGGAAAATGTCAATGCCTGAATACAAATGCCCCAAGCTCATCATTCCCATGAGGTTACCTCTTCCCTTGACCAGTTTTTATCTGCGGTAATTTATCTGTTACTTAAGAATTTCCAAGCGTGTCCTAAACCTGGCTGGTTTTTTGCTTTGCTCATGGTTAAAAGCTCATTCTTATGAAATTAGAACAATCTGGCACTTCTCAAAGTGAACAGCGACTCACTGGAAGCCTCCACAATTGTTTCTCTGTGAAATAGGATGCATCAAAGGCAGTCTGGTCTGCTTGAGTACAGTTTGAAAAGGGCAGTTCCAATTTGTATCCAACTGTTTTGTCTAGCAGGGCATCCTGTAAATATTTGCCAACTGTGTGCCCTATGCAAGACTCTGGAGAACATGCCAGTGAACCAGACTGCATGGTATCTCCTTGCAAGGATTTTTTCGTTTACTTGGAGAGATGACTGATCATTGTTATTATGTGCCGAGTACTTCACTTTCATGACCTCGCTGGATCCTTATCTGTGAAGTTGATTCTCTTCATAGCTTACTTGACAGACAAGAAAACTGAAGCTCAGAGAGCTAAACTAATTTGTCCAAAGATACAATGAAGAAGTGGCAGGGCTAGGGTTTCAGATTCTAGAGCAGCACCGTCCAAAAGAACTTTCGGCAATGATGGAAATGTTCCATGTCTGCACTATCTCGTGTAGTACTCATTAGCCACTATGGAACAGTAGAAATGTTGCTAGTGCAACTGAGGAACTTCATTTAAAATTTTAATTGAATTTCTTTATATGTAAATAGTTCTTTGTGGCTTGAGAGGCTGTATGCTTTCTACTAGACCATGCTGGGTCACTGTAAGAACAGCGGAACCTTTGTCCTGCCACCTTTGGGTGCACTAGCATTCTCCAGTCCATCCCTCGAGTGTGGAATGCAAGCTCCAGCCCATGGCACACATAGAAGCTAAGGGAAACAATGAACACCGCCACCGAAGTATAGAAATGGGGAGGTGTTGTGACTTAGGTGGTGACTGGTGATGGGCTAGCTTTGGCTCCTGCAGCAACCATGGTTGAGAATCATTAGGGTGGTGGACTGCTGAGGCGGGCCGTGACCCAGGCTGTGATACTGGGGTAGATCTTTCTTGCTGGCTACTGCTCAGCACTCAGCATAGTTCCCTCCCCCAGGTGCTAGCTTCTCCTGGGCCTCAGCCTATAGTGCAGAGCCAGATGCATTCAAGTGCCCATCCTTTATTGGCCTGAGCAACACCCTGCATTCTTTCCTCAGAATCCTAGTACTTCTTCTTAAAAGGTGGGACTCACATTTTTAACCTGTTTGGGTGGGGGAAGAAGGGCAGGGGTGGATTCTCTATCTCTGCCTATCCCTCTTTTGTTTGTTCACTGTGATTGTCTTTTGAGATATGACTAAGGTGACTTCCTGGTACCCTTCTCACTAAAGCTGAGGTTAAAAATCTTTTTATATTCATCTCCCTCCTCAGTTTGTCTTCAGGTAATGGAAAGCATTTTCCCAAGGTCTTGCTAGCTCTGTTTTCCATCCAGATCCTTAGAATGGAAATTTGCACATACAAAGCAGTGCTCTGGTGTGTGGGTGGTATTTTCCCCAGGCTTCCCAAGTCCTGTGTAGCTGAGTCTGGATGCTAGATGATTTTCTTGCTTCCCTTTGCCCCTCGGGGCCAGAATTTTAATTTATATGGTTCTCAGTTTACCTCTATATGATTCCTATAATTTTTTTTTTTAAGATTTTATTTATTTGACAGAGAGAGAGACAGCGAGAGCAGGAACACAAGCAGGGGGAGTGGGAGAGGGAGAAGCAGGCTTCCCGCCAAGCAGGGAGCCCAATGTGGGACTCGATCCCTGGACCCTGGGATCATGACCTGAGCTGAAGGCAGATGCTTAACGACTGAGCCACCCAGGCGCCCCTATGATTCCTGTAATTTAAAGGCAGTTTTCCTGCCCTAATCTCCTTACTGATTTACGTCTTTCACTCCCCTTTCCCACACCCTCAGTCTGGAAGCACACCCTCAAGTTCTGCTTGGGTGGCTGCCCCCAGATTCTTCGCTAACTCTGATTTATCATGTATGGGGGCAACTTCCCCTACTACTTCTCCTTGGGGCAAGAAGCACTTTCTGTGGTTGGCCTTCACCTTTCTTGCTCACTCTTTAGTATTTGAGCACAGGAAGGCTCCCGAGTCTTCCTACCATGGTTTAGGTTCTTGCCAGGAGTTGGCCAGCATGATTCCTATCATTGGTCTCTAAGGTCCTATGCACCCTGAGTCAGGTTCCTGAAAATCTCTCTATCCTTACTTACTCCAAAGTAGAAATTCATTAGCAGCAACAGATTCCCCCCTTACATATCAAGAAATATGAGGCAAATCCTGTGGTGTCAATCCTGGTAGTTATCAGTCATGTTCTCAGAATGTCATATTGGTTTCTTTTTGCTCAGTCTGGGATTATGCCCCCAATTTAATTTGTAGGTTAAAAAAAAAAAAAAAAAAACAACTTTGTGCTTTGGAGATTTCATGTGTGTGGCAAATAGAGATCTTGGATTTCCATACCCCCGCTAGCTGAAGTATTTCTCATAGTGAATGACTCTCAATGCTTTTCCCTTTATCTTAGTGGCTGAGCAACCTATCTAGACTTTCAAATTTGGTATCTGTGTGCACAATGGAGGACTTAGTAGAGCCATTAAATGCTAGAACATACACCTGTATACAACATCCTATCACTATCTTAACATCTGATCACAGACCTCTCTCTCACTCTGAAGAAGTTGGAGAGAGGCTGAGGAGGCTGAGAATCTGGTTCTGGGGACTACTTCGTTTATTGGCTTACTGGTCTTGACCTGATAACTGGGTTACATCTAGTCAGGAAAACCAATCCACTCTAGGTGTTTCAAATAGCAAGGATTTAATATAGGGAACTGGTTACACCAATGTCGGAGTTCCCAGATAAGCAGGATGCTAGAGCCAAAGCTGTTCTCTATTGCTGAAGTCATGCCGGTGGTAAGCACAAACAATAAGGATGTCTGTTCTCCTCTCCTCCTACCTTCTAGTCTCTTGCTAGTTCCTCCCATCAGTAGAACCATCCAGGAACCAGCTGGCATGGCAGTCTGGAAACCAGGGTTTGCAGAGTCCCAGCCCCAGAATCACAGAACATAGTACAGAAAGGTAGGCTTAGAGATGAGAGAAAATTGGGAAATAACCAATATAATCATGAAATGGTTTGGCAAATCTGGCCTGATTGTTCATAATTATTCCTTAGAATCCACTGAATCCAAGGGGGTCTTTAGTTCTCTATGGCTAGTGGAATACAATTAGTATCATTTTGAGGTCTGTGGCTTGCCACTTGCTGGGACTCTGTATGTCCAGTGTATTTCACTGAGGTCTTTGGAACTAATATTTATCAAGGGATAGTTTCAGACATGCCTTCCCCTAGACACTAGTATCTTAAGGGGGTGTACTCCTTCAATGTCCACTGAAAGGTCATGTCATTTAAATAACCTAATACTTCAAAATACTTTTTGTCCCCATTCTCTAGACGCTGAGATAACTTGAGACATCATTTCAACTGAAAACTTCTCAGAACATATGAAAGCAGTTTTTTCTTTGTTCCTAGTTGCCATGCACATTTGAGAGGGAACAGTGGAAGACATTTGAGCTCAGAGTACAGTATATATTTGTCATGCCTGTTCAGAATATGGTATTTTATACATATCTGTACCTTGTGTGATATGGGCTATATATGGGCCATAAGATTCTTTTAATATGTTCTCAAAGAATGGAAAGAGTAGTTGAAAAAGAAAATCTAAGCCAGGAATAACATTTTCTCTCTCCATGAATTGGGCCTGAGTTGGGCTTATAGTAAAAAACTTAAATTAGATCTGCAAGACCCTCAACCATTTTGGGAAAGGTCTAGAAAATTAGACAGTAGAATTTAGTCACCCCCAAGAAAGCCTATATCTATGAAAAATAATAGGATTATTTAATATTTCTGCAGTGATTTATCCTTCCAAATGTGAGAGTTTTCTGGCATCTCTTCTAGTAGGAAAAGTAGAGATAAAATGCAAAACATTCTATTGCATTAGCTACTGTATATGAAGAGAACTGTGGGCCAGAGACTGTGTGAGGTTTTAAATATACTTTGTATATAATAAACACCTGTGCAAAGTAAGAGGGTTGCCCTAGCCTCAAGATGAGAAAATCATCTTAGACCTTCCTCAGACACAGGGGAGCACTCAGTGAATAACCCAGCAAGCAGTTCAGAGTTCTAGATCCTCACTACTCAAGGGGTGGTCTTTGGACTAGCAGCATTGGCATATATTTGAGAGCTTGTCAGAAATGCAGAATCTCTGGTCCCACCTCAGACCCACTGACTCAGAATCCACATTTCAACAGTATTCCCGAGGTGATTCACAGGCACATGAAAGTTTGAGAAGCATGGCTCTGGGGCTGAGGTAAAGGGCCAGATAGTAAATATTTGAGGCTTTGCAGGCCATATGGTCTTGTTGGAGCTACTCAGCACTGCTCCTGTTGTAGCACAAAAGCAGCCTCAGACAACATGTAAATAAATGGGTGTGGCTGTGTTTCAATAAAACTGCATTACAAGACCTGGCAGTGTTGGGCTGTATATTGCCTATGGGCTGTGGTTTGCCAAGCTCTGTCCTAGATGGACTGTAGCTTATTTTTTCCTGCCATATTAGATTGTAAGCTCCTTGAGGGCCATGACTATTGTTTTCTCCAGGGCGGTCTTTGTCTTTGACACATAGAAGTGCTCTATGCATTCTTGCTGGTAGGTTGCTTCGCCCTGTGGATAAGATGCTTTATTCATTAAAAATTCAAATGAGAAAAAATATGTGTGCCAGAGGCAAGGCTGTTGTTCTAACCCCAGAGGCTTCACGGTGTTTGGCATGAGTCCAGCGCCATCTGTCAATCTTGCAAGCACAGGAATATGCTTAGTTAGCCCACTGAGAGCGAATTCAGTTCTCAGAGCTGAATTCATAGTGGCCAAATTCGTAAGAGTGATATATAAAGCCAGAATGAGCAGTTACTAATATACATTGAGAAATCATTTTCACGAGAGTAAAAATGTGCACTGGCATGACCAACATAGTCATTTCCCTTAACTTGACACTTCTTAATCTGGGGTCTTGGGATTCAGATGATCATAGGGCACCTGAAAATTGTATGCAAAATATGTGTCTATTGCATTTTTCTTGAGGGAGAATCTATAGTTGTAGATTTCTAAGGCGGTCTATGAATGATGCAAAGGTTAAGGATGTACTATGACATGAAAATCCAAATTGTAATTTAAATTCCTCTCTTACTTTAATGAGAACTGTTAATGTTATGACAAGATGATATTTTTGAAAAATTAACCTCTGCTTATTTCCCTGGCATTTTCAACAGCCCCTCTCCTCTTCATTTCGTCTGCTACAGCTGTACCATTCTTTGCCTTAGGGGAGGGATGACAGACTAGATTGGAGAAATCAATTCTTGGCTTTTGAGTTTCAAAAGTCTAGCCCTGGGAAAGGTGGTAGGTGGGAAATAAGAACCAGAGCAGTAACAGTTAACACTAAATTTGGCTATGATGAGAGCAATGTTTGTCTGCTCCAGCTAAGGATTCTTTAGACTGAGGGACAGGAAATCAGTGTGAAAACAGAGAGTCTGGATTTTGTTGGGGTCCTTGGGGAAGTGGCCTCATGCTTGTCTCTTTAGGTTGAGCCCTGGAGGTAGAGGAGCACAATTGTAATTGTAAATAGTTTTGGGTTATTGGAGAGCAGAGAAAACCTGCGCTTTCCATTCCCTTTTCCCAGATAAGAGTCCAGTGTAGCAGTGACACCCTAGGGTAGAAATGTCTGAGGGGTGTGGCTAGTGGGTGGGCTTGAGAAAGCCTTATAGACTATCCAGAGTCCAAAGTAGTGCAGGAGCAGCCGAATATTTCTTGAGTATCTGGGAGCTACACAGACATGGCACAGAGAAACAGTAAACTTGAAGAAGTCTTGTGGTCAGGGCAAGGAGGATGTGGCAGTGGTCTGTGTGAACAGATGACCAAAGACCAGATGGAAATGAAGACAGCTCAGTGGATGTGAGTGAGGAACACGGGACCAAGGACAAGCCTAAACCAATCACGCTATTCTCACCAACTTAGCAACTCAGGAGAAAGGCAGCCAAGATTAAATTTTCCCCATCTGGGATTCAAAATGGCAATTAATCACAGCTATGGGAAAAAATAAAAGCAATTTTTTTAATCATACTTCTGAGTTTGTGGATACGAATTCATACCCGCCCCCTGTCACAGAGTATACCTGGAGTACCCTGAATCTGTAGAAGCCCATATTCTTTTTTCATAAGTCAGTGATTCAAATCCCTGCTTGCGTATTAGATCCACCTGGGGAGTTTCAAAAATCTTCATCCCAGGCCATTTTTCAGATTAATTAAATTAGAATCTCTGGGGTAGGACCCAGACATCTGTATTTTTTTAAATTCCCCAGGTGATTCCAATTTGCAAACAAGGTTGAGAATGGCAGCCATAGGCTAATCTCCATGGGAAGGAGATGTTACATGGTGAGGATGGAACTGAAACCTAGTGGAGAAGTTATGTGAATTGAATGCATAATGCTTTTAGGCATTCATCTTCACTACAAGGATGGCCTTGTTGAAGGGGTTAGAAAGTCTTAGCCTATGACAGTTTGGATGATCCTGCCAACATTTGCCTCACCTACTCTTAATGTTTTCCTGCTTTCCTAGGTAAACAAGCCCTCTTCTGACTAACACATTCTTTAGTCATATTAATGGGTTCAATCTGGTATAGTCCTGCAGGCTTGGGAGATCTCTATCTTAAAGGTGTTTGCATATCTCTGCTCTGATTCATTACATATTGATTTTAAAGTTTAACTCAGAGGGTAGCCTTATTTTCCCCATTTCTAAGTTCTTAGGGATGTTTTACTGTAATTCTACCCCCTCCCAGTCCTGACAACAGTCACATCACAAACTACATTATCTCTTCATAAAGACTGTTAATAAATAATATTGCCAAACATACATCTGTCACTGACTTAAAAGGAAATTCCTGCGAACAATTTCTTTCAAAATATTGTTCAAATATCATAGTAGACATTCTCCTATTGTGTTAGCTAACAAAGGTGGAGAAATAGTTTGCAAGCATGACTATGTAACCTTACATCAAATCATATGGAGCAGTGTTCTTAAATGCCAAGCAGATGAATTTGCTAGCAAGCATTTATTTTCTGTCAAAAACTGTGCTTGTGAAAACAAAAATAAGAAACCTGGTCCCTTGCTGAAAAATGACTGTATCTAGTCTACAACCTATCTGGGCACTATGTTTATTTCAACATGTGCATTGTAATCACTTCTGAATCTGGCAAAATGCCTGCATTTTGAAAGAGCTAATGATGAGTTTTGATGATAACATAAGGTTTGTTACATCTCTCTCTCTCTCTCTCTCTCTCTCTCTCTCTCACTCACACACACACACACACACACACACACACACACACACACACACACAGAGCCATTCTTTTTGTCTAAGCCTGGCTGATATAACACAAATTCTTAGGTGATGCTTTTTTTCTTAGCAAATTTTGGAGTGAGGCCATTTTTGCTTAGCCATTAAAAGGATAGAAATGTACATTTTTTTCCCTTTCAGAATGTTATTTCTCAAATATACTGTGCTTTTCCCTGCCTTCAATCCACATAGTAGCCAGAGTGATTTAAAAATCATTTTGTCCCACCCCTATTTGAAAGTTTCAATGTTTCCCACTGCCCTTAGAATAAAGTTTAAATTTTTAAACATGATTAACAACTCCCCTCACCCAGCTCTTACAGGAAGCATTCCTCAATTTCGCACACCACTCCTACTATCCCTGGATTAGATGTTCTTTCTGGATTCTCTAATCATAGCAAATATCATGCTTCATTATAATTGCTTGCTAAATTGCTTCTCCATTTCCCCAGTAGACACTAGGATCAAGTGTAGATATTTACAGTTGTACCCCAGGCACCTATCCCGGTACTTGGCACACAGTAGATGCTCAATAAACATTTATCAAATGAATGAATGAATGAATGAATGAATGTCTCAGTCCGTATGGGCTGTTCTAAAAAAATACCATAGACTTGGTGGCTTAAATAACAAACATTTATTTCTTATGCTTCTGGAGACTGGGAAGTCCAAGGTCAAAGTGCTGGTATCTGGTGAGAGCCCTCTTCCTTGTTCATAGATGGCTGTGTTCTTGCTGTCCTCACATGGCAGAAGGGGCATGGGAGCTCTCTGGAGTCTTTTTGATAAGGGCACTAATCCCACTCATGAGGGCTCCCCCCTCATGGTGTAATCACCTCCCAAAGGCCCTGCTTCCAAAGACTATCACACTAGAGACTAGGTTTCAACATATGAATTTTGGGGAGAGACAAACATTCAGTCTATAGTAGCCTTCATATAAGCTTGTGTTTTCCGAGTGTCTTCTCTACTAGACTATAAATTCCTGGAGGGCAAGAGTTGTGTTTTTCATCTTTGGGTCCTCACACTGTCTAGAACAAGGCAGGAGTTCAATATCTGGTAAATGAATGAATACATATTGTTCCCTCTTTGTAGAATGCCTCTCTATTCTCAGGGTCCTCCTCCTTTCTTTCTCTAGAGAAAGCCTCCTCCTCCAGACTCTGCTCACTTATTATCTCCATTGAGCAACCTTCCCTGACACCCATCGGCAGAGCCAAGTCAGTTTTCATCACTCCCTTTCTACACTCTGATAGAGCCCCAGCCGGGGTGTACAACTTTTACGGTCACAAAGTATGCCACACTTAGAGGAGTCCCTCACTAGGTTTAATGCTCTGCTGTTACCATCTTAAAATTCATAATGATTTTGAACAAGGGGCCCTGCATTTTCATTTTGCCCTAGGCTCTACAAATTATGTAGGCATTCCTGGTCCCAGTGCAGTACGTGGCTCCTAGCATGGGGTTCATTAAATGATTCAGAATTTGAATGTTGAATTATCCATAGTTTTTCCTGTCCAGAAAAGGAACCATAAATATGTTCCTGTGAAATTCCTTTGCATTATTTCAACACATTTATTAAACCCTCACTACTCTCATAGATCTTTCTCCATTCACACTTGGCATTCCATTCACTGAAACCACAAAGGAAATGTCCTCATCCTAGAAGAACATATCCTACTCCAACTTTGTACTCATTCAAATGATCTGATAGAAAACAGGAGGTACTTTATGGTTTATCTTTAAGAGGATTCATTTTGATTTGCTGAGGCACTCATGTGAGAAAGCAAGGGCAGGTGATCTAATTGCATACTTGGGAAGTGCATTTTACCATTCTCCATTCTTCACACACTCAGGAGAAGTGCAGGACCTGGCTTTCCAGGAATGGCAGAAGATCCTTCACTGTGATAACACCTGTAAGAGAGGGCTGTCAAGAAATTGCTTTTCAGTTGAAATAGGAAAACATGTTGTGAAACAAATGAATGCCCTCTCAACCTGGTTTGATGTAGAGGTATGATTTAGTAGTTCTGCTTGAGGATTCTATTCATTTGTTGTGATTTGTAGAGAACTTTGGTTTTAGGAGTGTATGGAAGTCATCAAGGTCAGTTACAAGAGTCAAACAGTCTCAATTCTCAGATTTGGATGCAACTGACAGAGTGTAGAGTACACTCTGTGATTAGAAACAGCTTGAGTGGTATACAGCACTGTATTTTCATTGACTTGTTTAAAGTAGTATTGATTCAGTGGTTGTACTGCTTTATTTGTTTTGAAAGCCTTAGTAAGGATGTGATGGACATTGACAAAAGGAAAGCTGAGATTTTGCAATCAGCACTGGTATCAGGACCATGTTGCTGTTGCCGCCATCATCATCATCATCATCATCATCACCATCACCAAACACATTATTTTAGGGCTTAACAGTTTCCAAAGCATGTTTGAATCCACTGCCAGTCTGTTATTGCCAAGAGAGCATGCATTTCTAGGGAAGGTATGTTTGTCACTTTTGCCTCACATCCACTTACTGGAGATGTTTCTTTGAGAAATGAAAAGGAAAACTGGAAGAGGCAGGAGAAAAACTGAAAACTCAGACATAAATTCTGTTAGAAAAATAATTGGTTTAGGAGGAAAAAGTCTAAAATAACAGGGAAACATGAATTACAAACATTAAAGGAAGTGATTTGGGCTCTGTGCCTAACAGGGTCATCACAGGTGTCCTCCATGGAGGTGCCCAACCACCCACAAGCGCTGAGAGTTGGCTTTCATGGGTTGTAGCTGTCCTCTTCTATCAGGAGGAATGGGTTAACCCAACTAATTGCTCTTTATGCAGGCTCCCTGAGTAAATGATAAAGAGAGTGGGGGGTAAAAGTCTTGTTAATTGCTGGTTGGAAACGAATGCATTGTGGAGATGAAAGTAGTCACCTAACAAAAGGACTTCTCTCATTACAAAAGGGATGACAAGTCCTTTAAAATAGGGACCTCTCAAATATTTGTTTATAGGTCATTAATTACTCAACTGAGTAAGAAACTAAAAGCCCTTGCTGAAGAAGTGTCAATCAGAAATTAAGACAAAGCGAATCTAAAATCATACTGGTAAATGGACTTTAGATGTCAGGTTTTACATGTTTCATTTTATTGGAGAGCAAGTTAAAATACCAGAGTATACTTCAATTCCAGGCCCTTGGCAGTCCTTGAGAGAAAGCAAGTGAAAAACATCAGAGCCTTAAAAAAAAAAAAAAAACCCTATATTTAAATTGCAGTTAATATTGATAAGGACAGCATATTTTCTATCCCTGTTAGATTCCAAGTTCTGCAAGAGTAGGGACCGTGTCTGGTTTACCTTGCAGCATAGGCATAAAATAGAAATGCAGGAAATGCTGCCCGACTGAAGATAAAATTTAGAGGGATCCTGGATATGGGGCAGCGTATTTGCATATTTGGTGTAATGTGTCAGAGATGGAAGTAGTTAAGTCTTGACCAGAGTTTGGCAATTTGAGATACTTTAAAAAATGTGCTTGGTATCCCAGTGTGACGCCTTTTGCCCCGAGAAACATTATGGTCTATGTTGTGAATACGTGTTTGGCTCTTTGGGGAGGGGCACATATTCCCTTCTGCTACACAAATGATAGCATACAATTTGATAGACTTGATTAGGCAGAAGGACTCTGGACAGGCCCGTCTTTTTACTTCAGTGTGTTGAAAAAGGAGGAAGAAGATTTTTCCTGCCTTCTCTGCCCACTGCTATCACTAAGCCATTAAGCCTAGATTTGGGATGAAGGCCTGCTGCTACTTCTTCCATATGGTACTGCTGCAAGGGTAGATCCTAATAGTCAAGAGGCGTAACTCAAGAAATACTTCTTGAATGCATGCAGATTGCAAGGCTGGAAGTAGTGGATTGAAGCTATTAGTTGAGAAGTTTGAAAAAGTATTTTCCTCTAACATCAGCTGAGTGGATATTGGCTTGTCAATTCTACTTTCTAAAAGTATCTTAAATCCATGCCACATCATAACCTTCTTTCAACCTTCTAAGCCATAGTCATCATCTCATCCATGGTTACTGCAATGGCCTCCTCACTGAACTTCTTTTTTCACATTTTCTTCCCTTCAGTCTATCATGCACACTGGAGCCAAGGGATCCTTTAAGGACTTCAGTCAGATCATGTTACTTCTCTTCTCAAATCTCTGCAATGGCTGTTGATTTCACTCAGTATTCTTAAAAGCCAAAGTCCCTCAAAAACTCTACATAGTTACCCTGTGGTCATTTTTTTTTTTTTTTTTTTTTTAAGATTTTATTTATTTCCTTGACAGAGAGAGACACAGCGAGAGAGGGAACACAAGCAGGGGGAGTGGGAGAGGGAGAAGCAGGCTTCCCGCCGAGCAGGGAGCCCAATGTGAGGCTCGATCCCAGGACCCTGAGATCATGACCTGAGCCGAAGGCAGACGCTTAACGACTGAGCCACCCAGGCGCCCTACCCTGTGGTCATTTTAACTCCTACTCCTTTCCCCCATGCCCACTCTGCTCCATCTAAACTGGCTGCCTCTCAGTTCCTTCAATATGACAAACTCCTGCCTCCAGGGTTTTGGGAGAACATATTTTAGAAAAGCTCTTTACCTACTGGCTCTTACCTTTTAGGCCATAGCTTACTTGTCCATGCCTTAGTCCACTCAGTTTATCTTTCATAGCATTCTGTTGGCTTCCTTCTTGGCATTTATTACAGTTTCTTATTCTATATTGTAATGGATATGATGTCTACCTCCCCCACTAGAATATAAACTTCATGAAGGCAGAGATCATGCAAATTCTTGCTCAATATTGTATCCTTAGAGCCTTGTAAAACATCTGGTGCATAGTGTGTACTCAGTAAATGTAGCCAATAACCCTTTACCCAGTGTGAGGTATAAATAATGTACCCAAAAGTTTGCATGCCACTTACAGGGTGTACATTTCATATAGTGTTTCTTTTATTTCCTATGAGCTGTTGTTAAATCAATTATACATCTCAATCATTGGTGCCTTTGAATAAAGGAGATATGGCATGCAAAGTCACCTTAGAGTAATGCAGTGATTCATGGGTCAGTAGGACTTGAATGTAGCCTGATAGTACCACATCAAATGAAACAATGTGTTCTTACAAAAGCTGTTTGGGTTGTTAGTGCTAGAGGCTTAAGGAAAGATGTTGTAGTGATAATCATATTGCTCATTACAAATTAGTATACTGGCCTCTGGTTTTATAAGTTAGTGTCTATGGATTTGCTTAATGTGACTTTGCCCTTGAGAGATGAATCTATTCCGTTTTGGGTGGGCTAATAAAAGATAAAATCAGATTTCAGAGTCTATAAAACTGAAGTCCAGACATTTGAATTACTTTGATAGTTCATCAACATAATGTTACTCTGATAGGACTCTACATAGGATTCATCCTGGTACTGTGGATTTCAACGCATGGACTGTCCTCAATCCTTGAACTTTAACTGAGGCTGCTGCTGTTTCAAATTTATGGCAAACATGCAGTAGGGTACAGAGAAACGCTAGACAGACTTACAAGAGTCTTTGAGGAGGAAAACTCCCTTAAAATTGAGCACAGTTACTGGAAATTATTCCACACTACAGTGAAATGTGTATATTATAGTCAGTTCATATTACTATAAATCAGGCTACTCTAAGATAAAATATACTATCCCTCTTTCTTTCACTCTCCCATTTTGAACTACATGACATTAAATTTCTTTGATATTCTTGACTCAATAGGTCATTCTTCTATTTTTTTTTTAACTTTTCTTCCTCATGAGATTTGAGTGGCAATTCATGAGATCTCTCTCTCCTTTTCTCCCCCCCTTTCTTCCTTTTTCTCCTGTTTTCTCTTTTCTTTCTCTTCCCTGCTGCTTGTACCTTAGCTGAGTTTACAAGAAAGCAGTCTAATCAGCTAACTATGAAGTAGTAGTAGAAAAATGTGAATAGGACCCTCTGTTCCCGAAGAAAACTGCCTGACCCTCCAAAGAAGAACATTTTGGTGTGGCCATTTGGATGCTATGGATATTTTAGTACATTGTATGATACTGCAGCTTTCCTCTGGGGAAAAAAATTTTTTATTCCCTTGAGAAAAATACTGATCTTTGATCTTTGTCAGGAAAAACCTTTAAAGTACAGGATAGTCATTTATTTGGGAACTGTAGCAAAGATAGCTTAGCTGTGTATTTTAATTACCTATTACTACACAACAAACTATCCAAATTTAGTGACTTAGCACAATAGTCATCTTATTATTTCACATGATTCTGTGGATTGATTAGGCTCAGTCTGGTGATTTTTCTGCTGGACTTTTTAGGGATCTCTCACATGACTGCAGTCAGATGATGGTTGAGGCTAAAACATACAAGCTGTCTTAACCTACATAGTCGGATACATTGGTTGGTATTGCTCAAGGCTGGGCTTGGCTGGGATGATGGGACAGCTGGGTTACCCCTTCTCCGCGTGGCCTTTTCACCTTGTCTCAGTATCATGGTTGCTGGACTTTTTACATGGTGGCTCAGCACACCCAAGAGCACAAAAGCAGAAGCTGTAAGGCATTCTTAAGGTTTTGTTCCAAAACAGGCATAAGGTCATTTCTGTATTCTGTTGATTAAAGCAAGACACAGAACAACCCAGATTTAGTATGGGTGGGGCCTACTCAAAGGCATGAATAACCTGAGGCATCGCTCATTTGCAACCATCTCTGGATTAACTACCGCACTGGGGAGTAGATTCATATCCCTTTAACTATTGCTGGATGGTGGCTCATTAGTCAGAAACTATATTTTCCAGAATCCATTGCTTCTTGTTGTGGCCATTGGCTAATTATCACAATGGAATGGGAGTGAAAATGATGTATTTCACTTTAGGGTTAAGGCTTTTATGAATGGTTGTGCCTTTTCTATCCTCTTTCTGTTTTTCATTGGCTAGATGCAAACAGTAAGATCTTGAGGATGACAGAGACACAACTGAGCAGGAGCCCAAGTCCTTGCAAGATTGTACAGAGGAAAGCTTTCAGTAGAACAGATACTCTCACTTTGCACTATTATATGAATAAGAAATAAACTTAGGTTGTGTTAAGTTCCTGAAAATTTGGAGTATATTTTATACCATAGCCAAGTGTTACTGTACTAACCACATCAACTAAATGAAGGATGAAAATCATATCATTTCAATAGACACAAAAAAAGCATTTGACAAGATTCAACATCCACTCATGATAAAAACTCTCAACAAAGTGGGTTTAGAAGGAACATACCTCAATGTAATAAAGGTCATATATGAAAAACCCACAGCTAGCATCATACTTAAGAGTGAAAAACTGAGAGCTTTTCCTCTAAGATTAGGAATGAGACAAGGGTGTTGACTCTCACCACTTTTATTCAGCATAGTACTGAAAGTCCTAGCTGCAGCAATCACATAAGAAAAAGACATGAGAGGCATCCATATTGGTAAAGCACAAGTTAAACTGTCACTATTTGCAGAAGACATGATAGTATATATAGAAAACCATTGAAGACGCCACCAAAAAATTACTAGAAGTAATAAATGAATTCAGTAAAGTTGCAGGATACAAAATTAATACCCAGAAATCTGTTGCACTTTTATACACTAATAATGAAATAGCAGAAAGAGAAATTAAGAAAAAAATCCCTCCATTTACAATTGCACCAAAACGAATAAGATACCTAGGAATAAACTTAACCAAGGAAGTGAAAGACCGGTACCCTAAAAACTATAAAAAACTGATAAAAGAAATTGAAGAGGACACAAAGGGAAAGATATTCCATGCTCATGGATTGGAAGATTAATATTGTAAAAATGTCCATATTACCCAAAGCACTCTTTAGAATCAGTGTAATCCCTATCAAAATACTAACTTCATTTTTCATAGAACTAGAACAAATTATACTAAAATTTGTATGGAACCACCACAAAAGACCCCTAATAGCCAAAGCAGTCTTGAAAAAGAAAAAAAACAAAAACAAAAACAAAAGACAAAACTGGAGGCATCACAATTCTAGATTACTACAAAGCTGTAGTAATCAAAACAGTATGGTACTGGCACAAAAACAGACACATAGATCAATGGAACAGAATAGAGAGCCCAGAAATAAACCCATACTTATATGGTCCATTAATATATGACAAGGAGTCAAGAATATACAATGGGGAAATGACAGGGTCTCTTTAAAAAATGGTGCTTGGGAAAACTGGACAGCTATGTGCAAAAGAATGAAACTAGACCACTTTCCAACTCCGTACACAAAATAAACTGAAAATGGATTAGAGACCTAGGACCATAAAAATCCTAGAAGAGAACACAGGTAATAATTTCTCTGACATCAGCCATAGCAACATTTTTCTAGATCTGTCTCCTAAGGCAAGGGAAACCAAAGCAAAAATAAACTATTGGGACTACATCAAAATGAAAAGCTTTTGCACAGTGAAGGAAACCATCAACAGAACAAAAAGACGACCTACTGAATAGGAGAAGATATTTGCAAATGATATATCCAATAAGAGGTTGATATCCAAAATATATAAAGAACTTATACAACTCAACACCAAAAAAACAAACAATCTAAAAATGGGCAGAGTACCTGAATAGACATTTTTGTGAAGAATACATACAGATGGCCAACAGACACATGAAAAGATGCTCAACATCGCTAATCCTCAGGGAAATGTAAATCAAAGCACAGTGAGGTATCACCTTGTACCTATCAAAATGGCTACCTTCAGTAAGACAAATAATAAGTGCTGGTAAGGATGTGGAGAAAAAGGAACCTTCATGCACTGTTGGTTGGAATGGAATTTGGTGTAGCTGCTATGGAAAACAGTATGGGGATTCCTCAAAAATTAAAAAAAGAAATACCATATGATCCAATAATTCCACTACTAGGTATTTAGCCAAAGAAAATGAAAACACTAATTCAAAAAGATATATGCACCCCTATGTTTATTGCAGTATTATTTACAATAGCCAAGATATGGAAGCAACCTAAATATCCATCAATGATGAATCGATAAGGAAGATCTTCCACACACAATGGAATATTACATAGCCATTAAAAGGATGAGATTGGGCCATTTGGGAGAACATGAATGGAGCTAGGGAGTATTATGCTAAGTGAAATAAATCAGAGAAAGGCAAATACCATATGATCTCACTCATATGTAGAATCTGAAAAAAGAAAAAAACCCAAATGGATAAACAAACAAACATCAGAATCAGATCTGTAAACACAGAGAACAAACTGATGTTTGCAAGAGGGGAGAGAGGAGAGGGGTGTGCCAGATGGGTAAAAGAGAGTGAGAGATACAGGCTCCCAGTTATGGAATGAATAAGTCACAGAAATAAAAGGCACAGCTTAGGTCATATAGTCAATGATATTGTAATAGCATTTTATGGTGACAGATGGTAGCTATACTTGTGGTAAGCATAGCATAATGTATAGAGAAATTGAATCACTGTGTTGTACACCTGAGACTAATGTAACATTGTATGTCAACTATACTCAAAAAAATTAGAAAAAAAAGGAAATGTGGTATTTTATGAAGGCTAATTGGTACTGATTGTCATGCTAAGTAAAAGAATACCACATACACCATAATTTTCATGCCTACTTTGTGGTGACACTAAAATGCAGATCATAAAAATTTCAACTACTTAACTCATAGAGGAAGTGCAACAGATGCCTCTGTTGACTAAAGAATTTCCCATTAATTCATGGTCATAACCAATTAATTTTCCCCTTTTATTTATAGTCAAAATTTGTGCTAAATTGCTGTTAATACACTGTGAATCGATATGAAAACTGAAGAATTGTATAAAGGATGTTAGACACTGTAGATGTACTAAAAGATAGAGCTCTGTATTAGTGCAAAATTACTATCACAAACACCAAAATTGATGGGGACTTAATCATCAAAATCTGTGTATAAAAAATTTTGTCTCTTAAGATTATTTTGCATGGATGAAAAGTTGAGGCAAAATTATAATGGACACATAAAAATGGCAATAGAAGAGTACAGTGGCATTTAGAATAGCTTAGTGTCAAAATAGCCGCAAGAGAATAGCAGACTTAGGATTCATCATGTGCCTGCTATAATGCCTGATAGTCCTAGTATCAGTCTCACAAGGTTGGGAGGGGCCAAGATAGTCATGCAGTTAACATTAGTTCTGGTGTTAAAACCATAACAAACTGGATTGGGATAAATGTAATTCAAGATCCTGCAGAGTGGAGAATAGGCAGGCTCAGATGTCACACCTGGAACTAAAGTTTCTACAAATCTGTTAAGCTCTCTTGATTTCGAAGAACAAAGAAACACTCAAGATGCCTTAAGTAATTAGTGTTTGTTGTAGGAGTATAGACTAGGGGTAACCTCACTGGGCAACAGATAGCTGTCACTTGGTATCCAAGGAAGCTGCTCTAAGGATGGGTTTTGTCGTATATGCTTAGCTGAAACTATTCATGGATCTCCACTGCAGAACTCTGTTGTTAACTGGACTTTGCTACTTTCTTAGTTTTTGCTTCTCTTTTTTCCTGTTACGATAATAGACTGGTAAACAGATCTGATGAACCCCACCCCCTAGCCTCTGTATCTCTGTCCATATACTCGGCCTTCTTCTGGTACAATGGAGGACATACAGGTTCCTACTACAGCCAAACCCTCCACATGTGCCATCAATCTCAGCCCTTCTTGCCTGCTCAAAGACAACATTCCAGCAATTTTCTCTTTCTTCCTTTTATCGTCAACATTTCCCACCTCAACTGCATCATTCCTGTGAGCACAAAAATATATTGTAATTTTTCCATTCTTAAAAACAACACAAAACAAAAAACTTGGCCCCACATCCATCTCCAGACACTAGTATTTGTCTGCTCTCTTTCATAGCAGAACTGCTTGAAAAGAGTTGCCTGTGCTCACTGTCTTCATTTCATTTCTTCACATTCCCTCTTGGACCTACTCAAATTAGGGTTTCATGCATAGCACTTTACTAATATGGCTATTGCCAAGGTCAAAGACCTTCTCATTGAAATCAATGGTCAATTATCATTCCTCATTATACTTGACCTATCTGTAACATTTGATACAGTTAATCATTTCTTTCTCCTTGGAACACTTCAACCTGGATTCCAGGACCTGTGCTTTCCTGGTTTTCTTTCTACCTTACTGGCCACTCCTAATCCATTTCAACTGCTGATTCCTCTACATCTCTTACCCTTAAGGATTGCGTTGCCCTGGAGTAGGTTCTCAGACCGCTTCTCTCTATATCCTCACTCCTTCTTGGCTTATCCAGTTCCATGGCTTAAAATACAATCTATATGCTAATGATTCCCAAATCTGTATCTCTAGTCCAAAACCTCTTCCCTAATTGCTTGACTCATATATCCAATGGCCTTCTTGACATCTTCACATTAATAGATAACAACATCTTAAACTTAATACTTCTGTTATGGACTAAATGTTTATGTCCCCTCAAAATTCATATGTTGAAACAAAATCCCCAATGTGATGGTATTTGGCAGTGAGGTCCCTGGGAGGTGATTAGATTATGAGGGCTGAACCCTCATGAATGAGATTAATGTCTTATAAAAGAGGCTCTAGAGAGCTCCCTCAGCCCTTCTGCTATGTGAGGACACAGTAAGAAGACGGCCATCTGTGAACCAGGAAGTGGACCCTTACTAGATACCAAATCCACTGGCATTTTGATCTTGGACTTCCCAGACTGCAGAACTGTGAGAAATAAACGTCTGTTGTTATAAGCTACCCAGTCTATGATATTCTGTTATAGCAGCCTGAATGGAGTAAAACAACATCTAAAACAGAACTCCTGATGTTCTGCCCCAAATTTGAGCAATCTGCAGCATTTCTTACAGTCAGGACTTGGTAAGCCCATTATTCTAGTTGCATAGGCCAGAATCTTGGAATTATTCTCACTCTTCTTTTTCTTCTCTCACATCCCACATCCAATATGTCAGCAAATCTTGTGTCTCTACTGCCAGTTGAAATACAAAATTCAACCACTTCTTCTTACCCTTGGACCACTCTGGTCCAAACATCCACCACTTTCCCTCTGAATTATTGTAATAGCCTGCTAACTTGTCTCCTTTATTCTACCTTTTCTCTCTACACTCTATTCTCAATGTAGCATCCAGTGGTCTTTTTAAACTTTAAATCAGATCATATCAATCTCCTGCTCCAAAGCATCCAGTAGCTTACGATTTCAAACAGGCTACAATGCCTACAAGACATCTGTTACCTCTCCTAAAAACAAATTTTTCATCTCATCACCTACCACTCCCACCTTAGTCCACTCCAGCTTTCTTGATATCTCTCTCTACTTTCTTTGACTGTCTTTTCTCCATAGCTTTTATCATCATCTGTGATGCTATTTTACCCAATTATTTATTTTTTCTTTTTCCCATTAGACAATGAGCTCTGCAAGGTCAAAGTTCTTGTTGTTGTTATTTTAAGTTAACTATTGCATACCCGGTGTCTAGAACAATGCCTGGCACATAGCAGCTAATTTGTAAATATAAATATTTGTTAAATGAATGTATAAACTGCCAAATGGTTGTACTTTTTTTCCCCCAATTTCCATTCTGGGGATGAAGATCTGATTGGTCTAGTGAATTATCATCACACTTTCATACATCACTGGTTAATCTGTATTTATTGGTTGCTTCTGAGTCAGGGCCTACTCTTCTTCGTCTGAACAATGAATAGAGACTAGGGCTTTCTTTTCCCCCCATGGCCAAGTTCTGTCTATGGCTGTTCAGTGGAATGAAGATAGTTATATACATTAGGTTGTGGCATGGACTGGATGCTCTGGAGGAAGATGGGCTTAATGTATTGCCCTGTAAGATTTCAGGTTATGACTTCAATTTCTAGGTAGTTTATATGATGGTAACTCCCACTTAAACTTGAGGATGGGTTTTTTAACTGTGCAGAGTATAAAATGAGCAGGTATATTTGGGTTTGGGGATACAAGCTATGTGACCTCAGAAAAATCACTTACCCTCTGAGCTTTAGTTACTTCATCTATAACAAGGGATAATTACAGCATTTCCCTCATAGGATAGATATAAAGATTAAATGAGAATATATATGTATATCTGAAAGAGAACCAAATAGGAATTCTAGAACAGAAAAAAAAGTAAGTGAAATCAAGCTCCACCCCTGTTGATTTAACATCTGAAGAGAGAATTAATGAGTGAAATAGATAATTCAGAAGAAGTTATCCAAAGTTAAACAAAAAGGATGGAAAATAGAAGTGATGATAGGAGACAGAGGATACAGAGAGAAGCTTGAACATATATTTAAAATTGATGTCCAAGAATGAGAATGGGACAAAGCAATATTTGAAGAGATAATGGCTGAGAATTTTTCAAAACATATAAAGAGAATAAATACAAAATAAAAATTTCAGAGTAACAAAAAACAAGGAAATTTCTATAAGCAGATTTAAAGGGTAATATTTACACAGAAGAAAAATAATCCCCAGTGGAGGTGTGGAGATGCAGGAAAGAATAAAGAATGATAAAAGTAGAAAATATTGGTAAATCTAAATGAACATTTTAAAGTATAATAACAACAGCATATTGTGTGTATATATATGTAGCATATTATTACATACATACACATATGTATTTAATATATATGTAATTGAAATACATAAAACCCTTAGTATAGAATTTATGCATTGTCCTTGAAGAGATGAAAGTACTCACTTAGCAGCAGAGCATAATTGAAGCAACAAAGGCAAGTTATTGAAGAATGCATATAGTATAGATTTATTTACAGAAAATTCAAAACATGCAAATTTAACACATTATTTAGAGGACAAACATGTGGCTAACCAATAAAGAAATTCTGAGAATGATGAGCATAACAGTTAGTGTGAGAAAAAGGAGGGTCCTGCAGAGAATATCAATATCAGTGACACTTAAATCAGGTGGTAGACAGTGTTTGTTGAATTCTATTTCATGTTTTGTAAGAGTTTCATATTTACTCAGTCTTACTCAAAACAGTGAGAGAGAAAGTAGGTTTATAATGTCTTATGAGATTAAGAAATAATTTAGAAATAATAAAACACCAAGAAAAAAACCCCTAAAACCTAGCAAAAGTGACAAGAACTCCTTTGAGGCTTACACAGTTAGCAGAAAACAATTAAGCCCAAAAGATAATGTAGCTATTAAAAAAGGTCATAAGACAGTGTAAATACTGAAAAAATAAATTGTATTAACACTAGAAAGCAATTATAAGTATCTAGGAACAGAAACTATTTTACTATCAAAATGTTATATATTATAATTTTATTTTAAAAATATGGTATGTATTTTTATTTATATATGTATATAACATATTTTACATTTATATCTATAAATTTAAATTTATATATACTTAAATATTAAATATAATATATAAATTTATATATGTAAATTTATAAATAAATAACGCTGTTATATATAATACACCTCCATGTATCTATTACTCAGATGCAAAAATTATCAAGTTCTTGCAACATGTCCCATTACCTTTCCCCATTGCTTCTTATGTTGCTGAAGCAGGCTGAGTATTAAAATATGAGAATTAAAAAAAACTCTAAAAGAAATAAGAGAATCTCAAAGAAAATTTGAGCAAAGAAAGGTTTGTTATTGCAGTGAAGAATTCTACAACAGTGGTTGGACAGCTGACGTTGGACCTCTTAGAGTTTGCGTAAAGGATTTAAAACCTGTTAGACTTCAAAAGAGCTTTAGTTAAAGGTATTGGAATGGGGGGCAAAGAGCAGTAAGATGAGATCCTTACCCTGAAGAAGCCTACTGTGGGTGGCAACAACTCTGCTACAGGGTGGCGCTACAGTGTGCACTGTGAGTGGTGGAAATTTAGTGCAATGGCGCCAGAGAGGAAGGTATGGTAAATCATGCCTGAGGGTCAAGAAGGCGGCACGATCTGAAACATATCTTGAAGGATGGGCAGAATCTTGCCAGGCGCAGAAAAGGAGGAGAGCACAGATCCATCAAGACCGAACAGGAGGAATCTCTCTGCACTGAACACTGGCAAGTCAAGTTCCACAACCCTTTTCCTGACCAGCTCTAAGCCCTACCATTGGCTCCTACCATTAGGCTAAGGGCACCCAAAGACTCTGGTAGTAAGTCATATCATGCAAAATGGGAATTAATGAAGCAGGTCAGTTACTGTGACATCACGTGTGCCACAAGATAGGTCATTTTGATTAAAGGGGTTGGGGAGTCTAGAAAATGGAAAGTGGATAAATCCTGGGGTATTGCCAGGGGTGGGGGTTCTGGGTTGTGTGTGAGAACCCCTCATAAAAAGTTAAGCCACGTGGAGGAAAGGAGTGAAAACAAGATAGAAAGCTTTGATTCTTGACTGTTGCAAGGGCTGTTGTTCTCAATCTTAGCTGTACATTAAAATTGCCCTGGAGCTTTAACCTTTGACCCAGCTTTGCCTATAAGGGTTTCACTTAATTGTTTTAGGGCATGGCCCTGGAGCCAGAATTTTACAACTTCCCAAATAATTGGACTGTGCAACCAGCATTGAGAACCATCACTGGATCTATCATGTCTCTTCTGGAATAGCTGTATTGAGGTAGGACAGGGACCATTTCTTACTCATCTTTATGCCCACTGGTATTCCTAGCACAATGCCTTATGGTTAGCAATTTCTTAGAAAATGCTCCTTAAATACTCAATTTCTAGAGAACATGCTGTACTAAGATACTGGTGTGTCTCGTTTTGGTACAATGGAATCACTGTTTTCTTTCACATATATATTGGTTAGATATTTTATTTTTTTTTAAAGATTTTATTTATTTATTTGACAGAGAGATAGCGAGAGCAGGAACACAAGCAGGGGGAGTGGGAGAGGGAGAAGCAGGCTTCCCGCCAAGTAGGGAGCCCGATGTGGGGCTTGATCCCAGGACCCCGGGATCGTGACCCGAGCCGAAGGCAGACGCTTAACGACTGAGCCACCCAGGCACCCCTGGTTAGATATTTTAGTGAGAATGTCCAAAATAGTGTATTAGTCAGCTCCATACCTTGTTGTGGCAGACATTCTTAATTTTCTTTCCAACAATCCTTTCCCCCACCTTGCTTTTCTTTGCTAACAGAACCCTGGGTCTTGTTCAGTGGACAATGTGCCCAGTCTAAACCAATTCCCACTGACCATTGACTGGTCTAGAGAGAAGTATGTGTGACACAGTTTTTGGCCATCTAGATTACAGGGGGCATATGGGAAAGACTTCTTCCTTATAGACAGTTGTATAAAAAGGGTTTTGGGGAGCCCTCTTCCCTCCTCTTGTGCTTTGAATCTTGTTGTGTGAATGTCTGGAGCTGCAGGAGACATCTTGTGACCAAGAGGTGACAAACCTGAGAATGGTATAATAGAATGATAAAAAGGGCTTGACTTGTGGATCATGTCTTTGAGCACTCAAAGCCTGGGACTGTTTTCCACTGGATTTCTAATTCAGTAAACAATAAATGTCTTCCTGGAATAATCTGTTGTTGGTTACAATTCTGTTACTTGCAGCCAAAAGCATCATACATTGAACAACTCCTTTTTTAAAAAAACAAGATATTTCTTTATTTTTAGAATATACTCATCTTCTTTAATGTCATAATTTTCTCATAACAGTAAGGTGTTTTTAGTTTCTTTTTTATTGAGATATAGTTTACATACAATGTTACACTGGCTTTTGGTGTATAACATAGCAATTCCACAACTCTATATGTTATGCTATGCTTGCCACAAGTGTAGCTACCAGCTGTCACCATACAGTGCTGTTACAATACCATTGACTATATTCTCCACAGTGTACCTTTCATCCCTGTAACTTACTCATTTCACAATTGGAAGCCTGTATCTCCCACTCCCCTTCACCCATTTTGCCTCTTCACCTACCTCCCTCCCATCTGGCAACCACCATTTGTTCTCTGAATTTATGGGTCTGTTTGCTTTGTTTGTTTGTTCATTTGTTTTGTTTTTTAGATTCCACATATAAGTGAAATAATTACATATTTGTCTTTCTCTGTCTGATTTATTTCACTTAGCATAATACCCTCTAGTTCCCTCCATGTTGTCACAAATGACAAGCTCTTTTCTTTTTTTTATGGCTGCATGATATTCCATTGTGTGTGTGTATGTGTGTGTGTGTGTGTGTGTGTGTGTGTGACATCTTCTTTATCCTTTCATCTATCAGTGGCCATTTAGGTTGCTTCCATATCTTGGCTATTGTAAATAATGCTGCAGTAAACGTAGGGATGCATATATCTTTTTGAATTAGTGTTTTTGTTTTCTTTGGATAAATACCCAGTAGTGGAATTACTGGATTGTATGGTATTTCTATTTTTAATTTTTTGAGGAACCTCCATACTGTTTTCCACAGTGGCTGCACCAATTTACACTCCCACCAACAGTGCATGAGGGATCCTTTTACTCCACATTGTCACTAACACTTGTTATTTCTTGTCTTTTTGATACTAGCTGTTCTGACAGGTGTGAGGTGATATCTCATTATGGTTTTGATTTGCATTTTCCTGATGAGTGATGTTGAGCATCTTTTCATGTGTCTGTCTGTTGGCTCTCTGTATGTCTCCTTTGGAAAATTGTTCAGGTCCTTTGCCTATTTTTTAATTGGATTGTTTGGTTTTTTGGTGTTAACTTGTATAAGTTCTTTATATATTTTGGATATTAACCCCAATAGTAAGGTATTTTTAATCACAATTGTTGAGTTTCCTCACTTTTTCTCTCAGTCTTTTTTATCTGCTTATAATAGTAGTCGTTTCATTAAAGAGAAATTTCATAATACAGAGAAGTATAATGAAGAAAATTCAAAACATTCATAATCTCACCACCTAGATATACTTGCTGTTAACATTTTGGTTATTTTTCAGTATTGTTTGATATTTCATTTTTTATCAAAGTTTTATGTATTTATAGTTTAAAATAAAATAGTTCTATAAATTGTATAAATATAGCAATCAACTGTCCAGTGTTTCCCAAGCCTCATTGCCATTTCCCATGTGTAGTTAATTTAAACTTTTTATCTTTCTTGTCATATTCACCTCCATATATATAAATAAATTATATTTCTTTATATTTTAGCTTCATATGTTCTCTTTTACTTCCAAATATGAACAAAAGGGACTTGACTTTCTTGGCATAGCTTGCAGACTTCCTGGCCTACTTCCTATCTCCTATCCCATCCTTCTAATATGGTTATATTACAATTATATTTAATTTTATAGTCCCTCTTTACATTATTATATCATAGAAATTTTAAGGATGGTTAAATCATGTAGTGTATTATGATTATATTTCCTTTCTTATGTAACTCTCTAATCTCCATGAATTTAACAATTAACTTTTTTTCTCTCATGTGCTTATAGTACCTGTCACTGTTACACCATCATATTCTCTTAAAAGATATGTATATTTCCTCTTGGTAGCTCCCTCCAAGATATCGAAGGAGGTAAACTTCTGCAACCTCATATTTCTGAAAAAAAATGCCTACTTTTTATGTCTTTGCTTTATTGTTCTATATTCCAGGAGATTTCCTCGAGTGTATCTTCCAGTATTTCTTTTTTTTAAAGATTCTATTTTTTTATTTGACAGAGAGAGACACAGCGAGAGAGGTAACACAAGCAGGGGGAGTGGGAGAGGGGGAAGCAGGCTTCCCTGCCAAGCAGGGAGCCCAATGTGTGGGGCTCTATCCCAGGACCCTGGGATCATGACCTGAGCCGAAGGCAGATGCTCAACGACCGAGCCACCCAGGCACCCCTATCTTCCAGTATTTCTATTGAGTGTTAAACTTTCTGCTACCATATTTTAATTTCCTAAAGCTATTTTTGGGATGTTCCTTATAGGATTCTATTTTTGTTTTATAATTTTATATTGTTTCCTGTATTCACCATTTTATTCATCTTCCTTTTAAGTTTGTTATTCTTTTTGTCTGATCTTTTCCTGTTGGAGCTGTTCCTCAAATGTATGGTGCTACTTAGATGTTGTTCATTGCCAGCCATAGTGGGATATCTCTGCTCAGGATGCTGTCTTTCCCTTAATTCTCCTCTTCTTTTCATGTTTCCATCCTTGGCTCTAACTCGTGTTTCAAAATTCAGAGATTTTATGGATCAGCTTCTCCACAGTCTATCTTTGTCAGTATATGTAAGGGCTTTTCAATCATACTGTCAATCAATCCTTCTGGTTTTTAGAACCATCCACACCCTGTCATCAGTGATACCTGCCATCTCTAATTCCTGGGCTTTTCCAGGGTTGTTTACTAATTTATTATAAAGGATGCATATGAACAGTCAGATGAAGAGGTACATAAGATGAGGTCTAGAATGATCTCGAGCACAGGAGCTTCTGTCCCCATGGAACTGGGGTGTGTCAAGCTCCTGAACAACTCCATTTTTTAGGTTTACTAGAAACCTCCATGTATATGAACATATGAATGAATATATATTTATATTTATATGTCTCTATGTATACACACACACTCATTGTGAATTTTTTGATAATGTAAAAAAGGTGGAAGAAAAATAGACATCTATCAATAGGGGAATGGCTGAATAAAATATGGTGTATCTAAATAATAGAATATTATGCAGTCATTAAGAAAAAAAAAATATTTGAAGGAGTTCCACACAGTAATATTAAATGAAAATAGCAAGATGCAGAGACTGTTTTTGATGATCTTATCTATGTAAAATAATCATCAACAGAAAAAATTCTTTGTGAGATATATATATAGGCATGTATCTATATAGAACTGTGAGTGTAGAAAAATATGGATGATTGAATTCTAGGTGGCTAAAGTGGTTTATCTTCCTGTGAGGAGGGGTGTGGCTGGGGATCATATGGAGTGAGGGGGAGAGAAGAGGGTGTGGAGAGCCAAGTTTTAAAAAAATCATCATCATAATGGAAATATATTTTGTCTGCATCCTACCCGTCTGGCAGATATCAGATTTAGAATTCTCAAGTTTTAATTTCCATTTTGCTATAGCAACAGCCAACTAATGGCAAGACCTTATTGAGTGAGTTAATATTGGTTGATACCTCAAAATATAGCCTTCTGATTGGAAGATATTGGCCACATATTAGATTCTGAATCACATAAATAAGGGCTATAAATAGGAAATAGGATCATAGTTAAGCATATTAGAGAAAAATATGTGGGGTGTGTCAATTATGTTCTTTAAATATCCGGGAACTTTTGTAACATAAAACTGTTCAGTAGACTAGGTAACTAACAATAGTTTCCTGCAAGTTCTGAAATCCTACTCTCCTAGGATCTAGTTCTTTAATTAGATTTGCACATTAAGTATTAGGTATGGAAGAAAGAAAATAACATTTAATGGCTTGTGCTAAGCCTTTTCCAGTGGTACTTCTCTCATGTGGTTTTGGGCACCAATCTCCATAAACCATCCTCAAAGTCACCACACATAAATATATGATCAAAGTAAATATATTGTATTTGCTATGCAAATAGAGCTTCAAGACATATCCCTCACCCCCTTTCCAGACTGCTGTTCCTAAGCCCCTCTCAGAAATTCTGGAGCCTGCCAACAGCACTTTGAGTTAGTATTTAATTTAATCATTACAACTACTCTGGAAGACTAGGTGGCATTTCCATTTTACAGACAAGGAAATCAGAGACTCAGGTCACATAGGATTCAAATTCCTGTACCCTTCCTGTCAAGTCAGAGCCTCCCCTGACTACTCAGTATTCGCAGTACTTTGCCTTATTTGCAAACAACAGAAACCACTTCTGGCTGATGTTGGTGGAGAAGGGATTTAATCACTAGGAGTGTTGGAATATCAGTCTCAGAACTATGCGACCTTCAGCAATGCTCGCTCCAATTCAGACCACAGAGTGGACTGAGTGAGGACCCTACTTTACTGAATGCTGTAGTTTGGCCCACTGACGATGGATAGCAGGGCTATCACTGGCCCTGCTGTCCCTACTACCTCAGCAACTCAACTGTCTACAGTCCCTACTTACCCCAGCTCACAACCGCGCTTTCCTTGAGTCACTCCTACAGCAAAGTCCCAGCACCTGTTTGGTGAACTAGGCCTAAAAGAGGGGTTTTAAAACTTCACTGTACAATGGAATCATCTGTGAAGCTTATTTCACTCTCTTTCCACCCCCCTCTCTGCTCCTCTGCCACCTCTTTTCCCTCCCACTCCCTCCACCCCAGAGATGATTTTATTTTTTTTTTAAAGATTTTATTTATTTAGGAGAGAGAGCAGAAGGTCAGGGGCAGGGGGCGGGCAAACAGACTCCTCACTGGGTGCGGGGCCTGACGCAGGGCTCAGGGCTCCATCTCACAATCCTGAGATCATGACCTGAGCCAAAATCAAGAGTCAGTTGCTTAACTGACTGTGCCACCCAGGTGCTCCCTCCCCAGAGATGATTTTGATGCAGTTGGTCTGGGTTGGGGTCCAGGAATCCTAGGTTCCAAAAGCTTCATTGGCAGATCTAATGTGCATTGAAGGCAAAGAGCCACTTGTCTATTCCAGGCCAATGTTTGGTCACCAGGCTTCTTTGATAGGAAGAATCACCTAGATACTTGTGAAGGTAAACATTCCCTGGCCTAATCCCAGAGCCACTAAGTCAGAATCTCTCTGAGAAGAGCCCATGTCACTGTTAATAAGAACCTCAGGCAAATCTTATCATCAGGGAAGTTAGAAAAGTACTCTTCTAGGACAGATGAGCATACTCTAGCAGCAAGGAGCCTGGTAAAGCAAACGTCTGGCATTTTCAGCCTCTCTAAGGGAGAAGTGGGCCCTGACTCCCAGCATACATTGGAAGGGGGTTTGTATCCTGGACTGCCAGAAAGAATGACAAATGCCTATTATATTCCCACACAGTTTCATTGTTGACACCTAGGTTTCTTTAAATGGAGTGTGTATTTTCTTCCAGAAGGTTAATTGTGACTAAAACATCAACTCTCAGCATACATCCTTGCCAAGAAAACCGCATTACTACTGCTTCTTAAGTTAGTCTTTGTCTCTGTACACATAAGAAAAAGGAGAGGGTTCTTGACCTGAGTTGGCGATTAGAGAGCCTGTGGACGAGCTCTTGAATGTTATTCTGGTTCTGATCTCATTTCAGTAGAAAGAAGCTGAACCAGAAAGAAGCTGAACCAGAACAAGAAGTATGATAAAATAAATATGACAAAGACTTGAATATTGCTCAGATAATTAGCATAAAAATATGATTCAGTTGTTTCCTTAGTGTTGCCATGTCCGGATTATAAATGATATTTAGGAATTAAATACCTCAGTGTATTGCATTCTTTAATGATGACTCCTTTGAGGATCTGGTATTGTCTTTTACTTAGAGTTTAATTTATTTTTCTTATGTTTTCAAGAATGGCCTTTCCGTAGAATACAGTCTATACCTCTCTAACTGAGTGTACTAATTCCTTACACAGAAGTGTCAGCCAGTGTAAACATTCCAATTTCAACTGCATTTATACATGAATATGTTCCTTCAGCCAGGAAGAAAAGACCTCCTCATCCCTACTGCCAATTAATTAACTTTCTTTTATAGCGACATATTTACAGGGAAAGACACCCACCCCACCTATTCCTTACACAATCAACTGCATGTGTTAGAGTGATGAAGATGGCCTCATGTACAGCCCAATCACAGGAAGTTGCCGAAATGAAAAGTTTGGAATGGTGACAAGGGTATGCTACTCAACCTTCTCTCAGTGACATGTATTACAACTTCAAACACTCAAAGCTGTATGTTCACAGTCAGTGGGCTTATCATAATGACATTTGTTTAAGTTGTTCTCAGTAACTTTATAGATCACTCTTCATAAATTGCTGTCTAGGGCCACTGATGAATTTCCCAGGCAAAAGATTTGATTGATAAGACGCTTTCTCTATACCAGCTGTGTAAAAGGAAGGGCCAACTCTATTATATACTAAGTAAGGAAACCTCTTTGATGGGAACAGTGTGGTCTCTTTGGGTTCAAAATGTTTAATTGAATTGTGGCTTCTTGACCTCCAGGTGGGACAGGGCCCTATACTAGTCATCAAAAACATCTCGTGCATCTAAGACTGAGTACCCGGCATCACTACAACAAATTACAATGCCATTTGTTTCATGCTCTTTTGCTGGGGCCAGGTGATGAGTGGGGCCAGCTGGGGTTGCCATTTTAATTTGCCAGTCCAGGTTCCTGGGGTCAAGCAAATGACCACTACTACTGCTATTAAAGGGAATAGAATGAAAAGGGGGAAAATGATGTGGATTTTAGTCTGAAAGTATGTCTGAGAAGGTTCCTAGTATGTGGCACTTATGCCTGGGGTCAAAAGGCACCTGCAGTCACCTAGTGCTAGAAGCCTTAAGAAGTCTACATAGAAATCTGCTGCTCTCCCTGTTCAGCATCAAGGACGCTGGCCACCAAGGATGCCGTCACATTTTGGCTCTGCTTTTGGGAAAAGGCTGAATTTAGGTGATGATCTGTTTCTAAGACTTCATTTTGTAATTGATAATTTAGAAAATGACTATGTATAGCTAGTTTACAATCTATAGATTAGTTCACAGTGCCATTAAATAACTTGTTGAAGAGCAGGGGTCTATCCTTTCTGTGTAGAGGGCAAGAGAGTAAATATATTAGGCTCTCTGGGATATATGGTCTGTCACAACTACTCAGCTTTGCTGATGTGGCATAAAAGCAGCCATAGGCAATATATAAGCAAATGGGTATAGCTGTGTGCCAATAAAACTTTATTTATAAAACCTCTGTCCTAATATAAACTGTGACACAGTCACACAGTAATCATAATGGCATTGACTCAAGAGTCTTAAGATCTGGGATCATGTGTAGGCTCTGTCACCTACTAACTGTGTGAATTTTTTAAGTCTCAGGGTCCACATATCTAAAACGGCATTACCTGCCTCTACCTACTTTACGCGTCTGTTGAGAGAGTAATGATAATAAAATAATATATAACTAAATAATATTAGTGATCATTACCATCTGTTGAGCACTTACTGAATGCTAGGCATTAGGTTAGGTTAGTGACATTCATCATCTAGTTGTGTCTCATGCTGTGAGAAGTGTTCCATTTGGTTTACCTATTACCACTATTAATAATCAAAATTATAAATTTTTATTGAGTGCTTGTTATGTACCAACCTTGTGCTAATTGTTTTACATGAATTATCTCACTTAATCCCCACAACTTTGGTGGGTTATTATTGTTATTACTAACTCCATCTTACAAATATTAAGGTCAGAAAATGCCACTATATTGTTGCAGAGTATGCATTAAGGAAGTAGAAGCAACATAGATTGACTACTGAGTGAACCTAAACACTTCATTCTTTTGCTTCCTTATTCTAGAAGGGCATTTTTCTCTTGAGATTTAATTGTAATAGGAGTGTGTTCTTCCCTTTACCTCCAGCTTGAGGTTGTCCCAATCTCTCTTTCTCTCTCTCTGTCTCTTCGCATTGTGTCCAGTGGTTTGCTGATTCCAATGGCTTCCAAGTGTCCTGAAGCATAAACTGTCCTGATGTGTGTCTAAGCAATCTGGTTGCTCAGGATTTGAAGCACCAGTAGGCTGGTAATACTATCAAATTGTGACTGGACAGTTTATAAGTACAGGTTTGAGATAAAGGCAGGGCCTGTGGACTGGGTTTTCTCTTGACTGAGAAAGGCTAATAGGGGCTCACTTCAGTTTTTCTACCGATCCACTGGCTCTAGCATTTTTTGTCACAGTCCAAATGTGAGGGCTGGTCTCAGGGATGAAGATCGACTATTTGAATTTGGAATTCAACACCACTCCCCTCTGTTCCCCTTTCCCCAGCATCTTTCCAGGTCCTCACGTGCCCATTCATTCATTCATTCATTTAAGTATTCAACAAACATTTACTGAGTACCTATAATGGTACTCAGTACCAAGTACTGAGCTACATACTGGGAATACAGCAGTGAACAAGTTGGAGAGATACTGACCTGAAACAGCTGACAGTCTAGTGGGAGAGTCAGAGAAAAAAACAAGTGACATAATTATGAATTATCATAAGTTCTAAGGAATTAACATATAAACAGCTTAGCTCAAGAAGGAAGACTGGAGGGTGGAGGGAAGTTAGAATCATCAGGGAAGGCCTCTGAGGAGCAAATATTGATGCTGAGAGTTCCAGGAGAGAAGGAGCCATCCAGACAGAGAAAATGGGAAGAGCCTTGCAGGCAGAAGGAATAGTATATACAAAGATTCTGAGACAAGAATGAGATTAGAGTTTCTGAGGAATAGCAAGAATGCTAAGTGTGGCTGGAGTCCAGTGGGCAAGGGGAGGAGAATGAGGCTGGGCAGATAGGAGGGGCCATGGTAAAGACTCTGAATTTTACTCTAATAATGGGGAGTCATCAGAAGCCACAGAGCAGGATGGTGACTGGTCTCGCTTGGATTTTAAAAGAAATCACTAGATGCCAGGCTGAGAATAGACTGTGGGAGCCAGGATGGGAGCAGAGAGACAATTTAGGATGCAATCGAGGTGAGGAGAATGGTGACCTGGGCTAGAGGGGTGGTAGTGAAGAGGGAGAGAAGCCGACAGAATCAACATATATTCTGGGAATAGAGGTGACAAGGCTTGCTAATGGGTTGAACATGGTGGTGAGAGAGAGAGAGCCCTGAAATATGACTATGGGGGTTGGGGAAGCACCCCAACCTCTAGAGACCTCTGCAGGAGGAGAGTCAGTAGGAAGTGAGCTCGGAGTAGCTTCTGAGATAAAAGGAAAATCAGCTGTGTGGTTCCCTCTGTCAGGAATTTCTGAGAAGGTATGTAAGATGAGTAGAGAGAAATAGCCCTTGGATTAGGCAATATGGATGTCACTGGTGATCTTTGGTAGCCGGGATGTCCTTAATGTGGGCAAAAGACAGGAGTGAATTAAAGAGAGAATGGGAGAAGAACTGGAGACAGTGAGTATAGATAAATATTTTGAGGACTTTAGCTGTAAAAAGAAGGTGAGAAGTTGAGGGTGGGTAGTGGAGAGGAATGTGTAATTGTGAGAGGAAATACTAATGCCAGAAGAGTGGGGGGTGGGTGGGTGCAGTGGTGGTGGTGGTGGTGGTTAGGGAAGGAGTGGAGGTCTTAAGAAGCCCAGGAGGGGGATGGGACCCAGATCCCCAGGGGAAGTGTTGCCTTAGGGAGGAGTAGAGACAGGGCCTCCACTGTAAATGGAAGAGAAACGATGCCACTGTGGGTGGGTTTGCAGGTTTGGCCAAGAGAAGATGATGGAGTTCAAGCCAAATGCTACCTGCTTTGTGCGTTCACTTAGCATGTTTTTTGAGCACCAGCTATGGGCCAGGCACTGTGTTAAGCTCTGGGGATATAGCAGGGAATAAAATAGGTAAAATCCCTGTCCCTGTGGAATTGAATTTCTAGTGGAGCTAAGATTGAGTGCAGAAGAGTGGGTATGGAATGTTTGAGGAGCTAGAAGCAGGCTTGAAACAGGCCTGCTAGAGGAAACGAGTGGGATCATGGCTGGGCATTTGGTGGTCATTTGGTTACACATCCAGGCCTCTCTCCTGAGAAGTGCAGCTCCAGCTTCACTCCCCTGACCATCCAATGAACCTCCTGCTTCTAGACATGGCTACCTGAAGCATCTCTTCACTCTTCCTTGAGCCCGGGCTGCCCTGAGTGGATTAGATGTACAGGAGAGGAGAAGCAAATACAGTCTTTTTTTTTTTTTTTTTTTAAGATTTTATTTATTTATTTGACAGAGAGAGAGACAGCGAGAGCAGGGACACAAGCAGTGGGAGTGGGAGAGGGAGAGCAGGCTTCCCACCGAGCAGGGAGCCCGATGTGGGACTCGATCCCAGGACCCTGGGATCATGACCTGAGCTGACGGCAGACGCTTAACGACTGAGCCACTCAGGCGCCCGCAAATACAGTCTTAATCTCTAGATAATACTCTGCTTTATCAATTTGTAGTTACTTAGGTATGTCTTGGTAATGACAGTTTACATGCTCTCATTAAAAATTTTCTGTCCCTAGAACCTGGGCTCTCTCAGCTTTCACTTTAGAAGAAGTGAATTGAAATGGTCACACCTGAACAGCGTGTGAGCATGTCAAACCGCAGGTACTGAGCACATAATGTGGGCCAAGAGCTGCCTGACCCTCATTCCGTCCCCAGCCTTTACCTGATTTCAACAAATACCCACTTTGCACTATTCATTTCTGTCTTTGAATGTTTATGGGCACATATGACTTGTATACCCAGAAAAGGGAAAGATTTAAGAAAATATTATGTCTAAGGTGGTACTCCTATTCTTCTAGACCATCATTATAGAGGAATAACAATAGGAAATCGAATGTAGTTGTGTGACAGGATGATGTCAATGATATGTTGCTTTTATTTTTCCTGGTATTTCCCCTCTTTGTCCTTCTCCTCATTCAAGTAGCTAGAACTGCACTATCTAATGTGATAGTCACAAGCCACATGTGGCTCTTAGGCACTTGAAATATGGCTTGTCCAAACTGAGATGGGCCATTAGTGTGAAACACACACTGTATTGTAAAGCCTTAGTATAAAAAGCAAAGTAGTTCATTAATAATTTTTATATTGCTTAAATATTTTGGATATAGTAGATCAAATAAAATATATTAAAATTAATTTCACCCCCCCTTTTAAAAAATGTCACTACTAGAGCATTTACAGTTTCATATCTAGCTCATATTCTACTTCTTTTCGACAGAGCTGAGTGAGACCATACTGTGCTGATGGCCTCCCCCATCGGGCCCTCGGCTACCTCGCTGACCTCATCTATCCTCCTTGCTGTTCCTGTCTTAGGGGCTTTACTTTGCTGTTTGCTGGTCCAGGAATGCACTTCCACCAGATATTCATTCACATGGGCACACTCCCTCCCTTCCTTCAGGTTTTTATTGAAATGTCACTTTGAGAGTGAAGCCTTCCAGCTAATCTAAAGTTACAAAATTGCAGCCTCCCTTCCTACTCCCTCCCCTGCTTGATTTTTCTTTATAGCACCCATCTGCAACTGAATCACTATGCATTTTATGTAGTCCTGTGCATATTTTCTGTTTGTCCCTAGAGAGCAAGGATTTATTTTGTCCTGTTTTGTTCACTGCTGGAATGGTGCTTGGAATGTAGTGGAACCTTAGTAAATACTTGCTGAATGAAGGAATCACTTGCCTCAGGGGAGGAATTTGACATGGTGGGCCACAGGAAAAAAGGAGACTAACTGGCTCTGGTTTACAAAAGCCTGAGTCTTAGGGGAACAAAGCTGTCCTGGACAAAGTATTTGGGGAAGATGTTGGTAAAACTAGCAGGACTCGGTATGGTGGAGTGGGAATAAGGGTCCCTATAGAGCCCGAGTGTGACAGGAGCCAAGGAAGATGGACCCATGACCTGACTGAGATTAAATTTCTACCAACTGGGAAGAAGGAAGTTTCAAAGTAGAAATCAACTCGAATTGCAGAAAAGTAAAGTTCTATTTCTCCTAAGCCAGAGTTTGTGGTTGAGATTTCCATACTGAGAGAAATAGTAGACATTTCATGCTAAGATTTCCTGTGCCCTCAGGAACAGAGAATAAGAGACCACATTGGGGTCCAAATAGCTTTCCTCATTCCTACCTTCACTCCTGTCCCACTGTCATACATATGATCTATCAATAAAATTCCATATTCAGGAAGATTTTCAAATAAGTAGTTCCATTAAGACAACCAGATTGTATCTCTCTGACTCTATCTCTACACCTACATCTATATGTATATCCATATCTATATCTACCCAGAAAATAACTTCATGTGACCATTGTAACTTCAAAGGCAGAATCTGAAAATGCGAGATGCAGACCATTTAAGAAACAACTGTATTCTGAGAAATTGCTAAAATGATAAATGACACTTCATTCAAGGAGTGAATATGGTAAGCATATGATTCCTGGTTATATGTGAGTTATCTACCAGATGATGTCTGCCCCCCATGGCATTTCTATGTACCCCGCCTCACCCCATCTCTGAGATTCAGTCAGTCCTGCATTTGCTCCTCATCTTCCATTCATGCTCTGGGATGGAGGTAGGCCAAAAGGAGAAGCCGAGGGATGAGGTGAGGATATCTGCTTCACACATTTAGTGATTTTTTTTTTTTTAAGCTGCAAGTTTAATGGTTAGTTCCAGGCATCAAAATCATTGCATGAAAGCAGAAGAAAAAAAAAAAAAAAAAAAAAAGGCTCATTCAAAACAGCTGCATCTCAGTACCATGCGCCTTGCCCATGGCTTGCTCAGACTGCCAGCCCATGGTCTGGAGTCCGATGAGGCATGTTCCTTTAAGTTGGGTCTATATGATTTCTTTTTTTTTTTTTTAAAGATTTTATTTATTTATTTGAGAGAGAGAGAATGAGAGAGAGCACATGAGAGGGGGGGAGGGTCAGAGGGAGAAGCAGACTCCCTGCCGAGCAGGGAGCCCGATGCGGGACTCGATCCAGGGACTCCAGGATCATGACCTGAGCCGAAGGCAGTTGCTTAACCAACTGAGCCACCCAGGCGCCCAGGTCTATATGATTTCTTAACAAACATCGCTGTTGTTCCCCTGACTTAGAGGATGAAAAAAAACATGAATATTTTAATGAGCATTGTGTAGGCTTCAGATTTTTTGTTTGTTTGATTTTCTCCTTTTAGAATTAGGACAGAGATTGTTCTGGCACTCAGTAAATGTTGAATTACACTGTCGGCCTGTTCACATTTGCACCCAGGAAAGATATAGGAAAGAATCTAGGAAAGATCATTTCACTTAGTATTCAAAAAGGGAGAATTCATTTTCTTTTCAGTGCGAGCAGAGACACAGAGGAGTGGCTTTGATGGCTTTCCAGTTGGTCTAAGATTAAACAGATGTTCAATATTCAGTTCAGATTGCACATGTTCTAAAATCAAATATAGTCTGTTAAAGGGTTCAGTCATGGAAAAGGACATTTTTTATAACAAATTCATTCATTTTCAAGAAATTAGTTTGAATAATGAAGTGAACCCATTAGTGCTGCTTTGCTCTAAGTCTTGTTTTCTTTCTTCTCTTTGTTACTCTGGAATATAAAATTTGCTCTCTTTAAATTAAGTCAGTTACATGGGAAGTAAAAACACTTTTGTAACTTAGAGATATATTGCAGAAATTTGGGGGCATATGCACCATACTGAAAATGGGATAATCTGATCACAATGAAAGCAGGCATCCACTAGAATGATGCATTAAACCTTTCAAAAGAAGTATTTTAGTTGATTTATTCTTTGTCTTAGATCTGATGGGAAAGTGTCTAAAGCAGAGAAATGTGTTCTTCATGTGAAAAATGAAAATTACTGAGTTCTATCCTTAACCTTTCCAGATACCTTTATATACTGCATCTTGTTTAGTATAAAATAACTCTGGTGGTCTTGAATAGCAGTTGCAATTGCCTTTCCTGTTGAGGAAATCAGGAGCTGCTCCCTCTTGGCATGAACTCTCTGAATGTTTATGTCCAGTCTGCTTTGATGTCAAAAATAATTCTCATTGGTGATTTTTAAATGTAGTATCCCGGGTGCCTGAGTGGCTCAGTCGGTTAAGCATCTGCCTTCGGCTCAGGTCACGATCCCAGGGTCTTAGGATGGAGCCCCACATTGGGCTCCCTGCTCAGCAGGGAGCCTGCTTCTCCCTCTCCCCACTGCTCATGCTTTCTCTCTAGCTAGCCCTCTGTCTCTCTCAAATAAATAAATAAATAAAATCTTTAAAAAACAATAATAATATTTACCCCCAGTAGGATTATAGTGAGGATGAAGAAATATATATAAGCTGTAAGTTGATGTCCACATAATAAGATGGTGGCTTCATGATTATTACTAAGAAATGTCAAGTTAGCCACTGTCACATATGATCTCCAGGGGCCAACACCCTTTGTAAAACCAACAGAATTAGAAGATATTGAACTTTAGTTTTTGCAGTTATTTAAAACTGTCAAAACAGTTTACTAGGTTTTATCTTAAATATTTTGAATGAAATTATTCTCACAATGTCTGAAAGATAGAGTATCTTGTTTTCCAGCTTCCAACCCATGGTATAACCACAGACAACTGAGTAGCCTCAGCAGTCAACGGACCTCGCTTGAAAGAAGTATACATATTCTGGAGCTGGCTTTCTTTGTTCCAAGCCTTTGGAAAGAATCTGAGGCCCACAGAGTCAAGAGTGTCAAAAAGAAATAACAGAGTGGATTGTAGTAGTTTCTGATGGTTGTTGTAGCAAATTACCACAAACGTAGAGGCTTAAAACAATGCAAATTTTTTATCTTACAGTTCTGGAGGTCAGAAGTCTGAAATGGGTTTCACTGGTCTAAAGCAAGGCATGGGCAGGGCCACCACACTCACTTTGTAAACTCTAAGGATGAGTCTATTTCCTTGCCTTTTTCTGGTTCTTGGAGTTGTCTGTATTCCTTGGCCTCTTGCTTGCATCACTTTAACCTCGTTTCCATAGTCACATCTCTTATTTTCTCTTCTGTTGTTAAATATCCCTCTGCTGCCCCCTCTCATAAGGACACTTCTGATTACATTTTGGGCCACTTGTGTAATCCAGGGCAATTTCCCCATCTCAAGGTTCTTAATCATATCTGCAAAGTCCCTTTGCCATATAAAGTAACATGTAAGGGTTCCAGGGATTACAACATTAGATAGCTTTAGGGCCCATTATTCAATCTACTGTGTGGACATATACAGGGGTGGCATCATGGTTATTACTGAGAAATGTCAAATCTGTCAGCCACTGTCACATATGATCTCAAGGGGGCAACCCCCTTTGTACAACCAACAGAATAGAAGGTATTGAATTTTAGGTTTTTTTCAATTATTCGTATAGTTAAAACAGTTTACCAGTCTGTCTCTTAAATATTTTGAGTGAAATATTTTCTCTCCCAGGAAGAAAGTTTCATCTTGTCAAAGCCAGTCATCCTTCCCTATGCTTCTGCTGATCTAACTCTAAAGATCAATTCCTGTTCCATCAGGCTTTGAGCATATCTAAAGAGATTACTCACACTCACCATTCCATAGATCTGATTCATAGGCTTTTAAATTTAATATGGTAACCTAGAATTTGCTTTAGCCATTCTAAGTTTCTTCTAGCTAGGTTTCCAGTTATCACTCTTTGGTTCTGGATTTCTCTTAGTGGTTAAGGGAGAAGTTGAATGGGAATGTTACCAGACTTCTGGCTTCAGACTTAGGAGATCTAAGTAAACACAGTTGATGAGGAACCATGTGGGACACGGAATCTGGGTCTTCTATAATGACTTTGAAGTTTCCCCCCTCAACCACATTGCTCAGTCCTTGAGAACGATTCTGTGAGGGTGACAGAGTTACCATCCTCTTTTTATGACTCAGACACAGATGGGTGAAGAGCTTTGCATTACCTAGTAAGGGGCAGGCCTTGGACTTGAACTAAAGATTCCTGGTTTCTTATCCACAATCATAGTGACAGGAGTGAGATACAAAAATGAAAAAATACATTGGTTGTAATTCAGAATACAGGAAGATTGCCAGTTCATGACTTGAAAATCATTTTAAGAGAATGTCTTTCCAAGAGGCCATTAATCAGATAGTTCAAGTTCTAATCCATAGAAAGAACCATTCCTCATGAATTAGAGAGAATCTGACAGTTCTGCTAATTCCTTATAATAGGAACAGTTAATAGGGACAGAGTTGCAGTCAATAAGCTGTCTCCATAATTGAGTCTTAAGCTTCTGAATTTGTCAACAATAATAAAGACTGCAATTAGAAAATAACTGGGGAAATAATAATAGTTGTGCCTTTAATGAAGACTGAGACCCTTTTATAAACTCTGTGTAATTAGTCTCTGTGTGCTAGCAAATCTTTTTGAGTCCTGCAAAATTATGGCTATATCATATCTGAATGTTATTGATGCCTCTTTCTCATATATAGAGCAATTAGGAAAGAAAGCTTTAAAAAAAGACTGGTGAGGTAGGAATAGAGATAATTGAAAACTGAGAAGAGTAATTTCCGTTGTCCAAAAAAGTGATAATGGAATCCAGCATGTAATCTACTATTTTTCATCATGTTGTCATTCTGTGATCTAATATCAGATTAGTCAATGGAAGATTTCATCCATCATAATGGGCTTAATATTCTTCAAAACCAGAATCACTGCAGGAAGTTAGATTAGGGCCAGTAAGTTCCTGAAAGATTCAAACATTTCATTGGAAACATTAATGATGTGTATATCCTATCATGCATCTGGCTAGTTACCCACTTTCAGTTTATATGAATAACTCCATCGATGCTGCACAATATTGTACTGAGAAGGGAAAATCATAATTAATTTATAAAGTGCGGAGAGAACATGTGATTTTCATAAGTTTGGGAGATAGGCAGGTTAGAGATCCCTAAATGCCCCCCCCCATTTTTTTATGAAGAATTTGAAACTCAAAGAGGTGAATGCTTGTCCAAGAGGGAGTTAAAGACCAAGTCTCAGGTCCAGGTCTTTCCATGCCACATCTTTCAATTTTCTTTGGTTGTTTGATTTCACCTCATACCAAACATATACTTTTGGCTCTGAATTGAGTTATAAATTTTATTAAATGTCAAATTCTGCACTCTTACATATAGATTCACAGTTAAATTTATCTTGTGATGTATGCAACATAGCTGTACCTTTCTGAATTTAAATAACCTCTGCATTCATTATACATTAGATACCTGGGGATATTCTGATTTATAAGATTCATGGTTGAAGAATGGCATATTCTTTACTTAGTGAGCATCCTTCATGGCTTTCAGAAGGTTGTTCCTCAGATTTATGATTCAATTAGAAAGGGCTTAGAAAAACTTTTCTTTCAATTCAATGGCAATCTAAAAGAAAATTATTTTAGTGAATTGACACCTAGAGTTTTAATGGAAATAGATTTCTCTGCCACAAACAACCCTCCTGGGATTGTGACATTAACAACAATCCAAGATTCAAGCAAATCGATACTGAGGTCCAAAGTGTTGATTGTTGAGTATATGAATTACCAGAGTAAGAGAACATTATTTAAATAACTTTGTCCCCAGAGGAAAAACATGCCACAAAAATGGGCTATATTACAGCATTCGCACATCTTTCGTTTAACTGGATAATGAAGATAATTTTTTGGCAGAGTAGATTGTGGGTTGAGAAAAGGTAGCAAAGAGAAACATAAATAACACTCCTTATCTTTGAAGATTCCTGGATTTCACTGAAGTTCCTTGAAGCTTCTCAGAGTTTTCCTAAAAATGCCACCTGCCTCCATACGTTAGATCTACTCAGTCTGACCTGGTACTAAAGAACAGACTGGTTACAACCAGTTTTCCTGATGGGGGAAAAATCTGTCCGCTTTAATTTTGTGAGGAAATAGCTTGGGGAGTGAAGTTTTCCCTCCCTATCTCAAAGAAAATGTATAGCTGTGATGTGTGATTTCTGGGAACATGGTGATGTCTTGGGGACATTGGTCCCAATTCAGAGAGCCTAGGTGTTCTGAAGGGAATTTTTGGTCTTCTTGAGGCAGACTATTCAGGAGTTTTCTTTGGATTTTAAATATTGATATTCAATTTATTAAATGTATAAATCCCCAGACCTAGTTTTTCTTCACTTTTGAGTTCTACATACAAATTTTGTTATTCTCTCTATAAATCTAATAGATTTTAATAATCCTTCAAAGTACTTCTAAATAATGTATACTAGCATTTACCAACATAGTTAAACATCTTCAACTATTTTAAACTTCATTTATATACTTAATATATAGTATTCATTTTCCTTTTTTTAAGTCTTTTAATTGGTAAACAAAGCCTCTGAATACTAAATTAATTCTTATAATAAATTGAATTTATATATACAGTGAACCGAAAATTCTCTTAGATGCTCCAGTAATATTAAAGAATGCAGTAAAATTCCTCTTAAAATCATAAGTATAATCAGTTCTTCAGCTTCACATTTTAAATTGGAGTTATAAGGTTGTCACTCTAAAAGTTCAAATTATCTCAAAATATCAAGTGCATTGATATCAAATATGCACAAAAATATAATAGTATAGTCTGATTCTCTCAAACCTTTATTTTATTCATTCCAAATCTTCTCACATTTAGAAGATCTGTACTCACTAAGGAAAATAGTTACTGTTCTAAATTCTCATTACTTACAACCAGAGATGTTGGCCAGGTATGAGACCTGGAGCTGTAGGTCTTTGGACCACCCATGCTGTCATTCTCAGCCCTTTTTATACAGTCGCTGTGTCTTAAATGACTCTACTTAAAAGAGAATAGGTCCTTTAACTCTCATCACCTAATTTTTTATTTCTCAAAGAAGTCCTCCACTGCCTACTCAAGTTATCGCTTACAATTTGGTGCTTCTTGAAATATGTTATAGTGCTCAGTGCCCAAGCATGGATTCTGGAGCCAGACTGCCTAGGTTTAAATCCTGGCTCTACCAGTTATTAGCTGTGTGATCTTGGACAAGGAGCTTAAACTCTTTGTGCCTCAGTTTCCTAATCTGTAAAATGTGGATAATACCAGAAACTAACTCATAGGATTGTCATGAGAATTAAATGTGTTAGTAAATGTAAACCTCTTTGAATAGTCCTTGGCTTATTGTATGTGCCATGTTGGTGTTAAGTGTTATTATCATCATGTGCATTTTCCTTCTGACTCTAAAGATCTTTGATTTGGAGGTATCCTAAGATTGTCTTTTCCATCTAATTTTGAAGATCTTTGAATCCAGGGGAATCTTGCTATCCTTAATAATTATCAAATCATATACTTTCCTTATATACTAAAATTATATACAATTTAATTTTGCATATTACTTTGGATTTGCCCTTTCTGTGGTCATGGCTTATTAAATCATTCTCCCGAATGGTTTTAGATTCAGCTGTATGCACTTAGTAAATGACTTGCCTGAGTCACTTAACCTCTCTTTGTGCCTCAATTTCCTTATCTAAAAAAATGGGGATAATAACCCTTGATATACCTTTTATACCTTGATCAATAAATACTAAATATTTATTGAGGACCCACTATGTCTTAGATACTATTCCAGGTTCTTCGAATAAATTAGTGAACAAAACAGACAAATATTCCTGCCTTTTTGGAGATTGCATTCTAGCCAGGGTGGGAGTGGCAGGGAGAAATTGGTGGGGAGAGGAGACATAATGAATGAGTAAATTACATGGTATATTAGATGGTGATATGTGCTAAAGAAAAAAAAAATAGAACAGGGTAAGAGGAATCAGACATTTGCAGCAGGGGTATGGGGGCCTATAACAATATTAAAAATGATGATCAATGTAGGCCTTATGGAGAACATGAGATCTGAGTAAAGACTTGAAGGAGATGAGGGAATAAGCCAAGACATATCAGGGGGAAGAGCATTTTGGACAGAAGGAACAGTGTATTAGCCAGCTTTGCTGCAGCAACAAACAACCCTAACATATCAGGCTCTGACAAGCACACAGGTTTTGCTAATATTATGTGCTCAATAGCCACTCCCACAATTGTTTTGAATATTTTCCTCTCTCTAGATATAATTATAAGTATTTAAGCTTGGTATAGAGGCTGGGGAATATATTCCACTGTAGGGAAGCATGGCAAGATCAGGGAGTGTGAAGAAAGAGTTAACACAGCCAGGTCTGGTTGCTTACTCTTTGAATGTCTCCAAGTGTCTTGGATTTACTCTGAGCCAAACCCCTGGGAATATAGCCCTCAGAATGTTCTCTCTATCACTGATGGATTGATTATTTTGTTGTGTATACTTGGGAGAAATAAACCATACCATAATAGCTTGTCAGGATTGCTTTGCACAATTATCAAGGTTGATAATGTACACCTGGTTTCGTTGTTTTGGTCCTGAGTTTCAGTTGCCCTGGCTGATGGCTAGCAAGATGTGCCTAGTGACCAACTTCCTATGGAAGCCTCAGGCCCTGAGATTCAAATGGGTTTCCTTGGTAGAGACATTCCACACTTGTCCCTGTAGTTTGCTCCCAGAGAAAAAAAAGCCCATCTTGTGTGGCCTTGGATGAGGAAGGACATCAGAAACCTATGCTGGATCTCTCTGGACTCTGTCAATATGTATCTTTTTTCTTGCTAGTTTCACTCTATCTTCTGCTGTGATTAACCTTAGCCAAGAGTATAAACCTGCTATTGAAGTGTGATTCTTTCTAGTGGATCATTGAAGTTAAGGAAAAGGTTGTGGGATTTCTTACACAGGAAGAGAATTGATAATTGCTATCACTAACAACTAGAACAAGGGCTTAAAAGCAGGAACCTACTTTGATGATCAAGGAGCAACAGAAGCCATTGTTTGTGGAATAAAGGATATGAGGGAGAGGACTAGGAGGTAAAGTCAAGGAGTAATGGGGGTGGAGCTGGATCATGGAGCGCTTTGTAGGTCATGGTGAAACAGGAAGCCATTGGCGGTTTTGAATAGAAAAGTGGTGTAATCTAAGTTTTAAAAGAGATCATTGGGGCAACGGTTTTGAGAATAGATGGTAGATGGACAGGGGTAGAAGTGGGGAAACCCATTGGGAGGCTATTGCAATAATCCAAATGAGAAATGTTGGTGACCTGGACCAGGTAGCTGCAGTAGAGGTAGTTAGAAGGGGTCAGAGTTTAGATATTTTGAAGATGATTTTTATGGGTCAAGTGGAAGAATAGGGTGTGGGAAAGTTTGCCAGACATAAGCAGCATATATGGGTAAATGATTCTTTTGGGGTTTGGAATATTATTTTGGCCACCAGGATGAATACGCCTGAGAATCCATGCCATGGTCTCAGAGGGGGCTTTCTCAGGCCATTTGTGAAGCTACACACAGACCTTTTTTTTTTTTTTTTTGAAAGATTTTATTTATTTATTTGAGAGAGAGCACGAGAGAGAGAGCGCACAAGCAGGGAGAGGGGCAAAGGGAGAGGGAGAAGCAGACTCTCCACTGAGCAGGGAGCCTGAAAGGGGTGACCCCAGGACCCCGGGATCATGACCCAAGCTGAAGGCAGATGCTTAACCAACTGAGCCCTCCAGGCACCCCCACACACCCCCTTGATGAAAATCCCACACACCCCCTTGATGAAAATCCCAAGAAACAGGATTTGATAGTGCTGTTATTTTAGATTGTCTGTGCTCCAGCCTAACCCACCAGCCTGGGCACATCAACATGGAGGAAAATCCCTTGCTCTCCCCATTTGCAAAGAGGACCTTGCATAATTAAATTTTTTTCCCAAAGACTGTGTCTGCATATTGAGAGAGGATTTGTTCTGTCTTTACTCACTGGCAGGCATGTAACCAGGGTGGTTTCAAAGTGTGGGTGTTTTCTGTCACCTCATATCATTGAAAATACATGCTGATGTCACATGCATTCTGGAGCCAGCTTCTGGGTTGAGGTCATCAGTAAGGATTTTTGCCTGAGCTCCACTTTCTGGTGTCCTAGTGATCCTCTTGTGTGTATTTTCGCTTTACCCAATTCCCCACCCCCCAACACACACACATATAGCCGTATTTCAGAAGACATGATTCCCTTTTGTGCCCAGAGATTATACTGCTAACTCTGATGCAAAGGAGAAATTCGAGCTGAATTATTTCTATTGCTTCTGTTCTAAAAATATCACTTCCGTTTTGCCTAATGTGTACAGGAAATATGTGGCTTTATTTCTGTATAACAGATGCAAAAGCAACTCAGGTAAGGCAGTAAACCCCAGGTGTGAGTGCATTTTGATGTGCTTAGAATTGCCACAATTAGAAAGCTAAGCCCTGATAGAAGACCCAGAGCTAATTATACCAGGCAGAGTCAAGAAATTGGTTTAACAAAGAGAATTTGTGATATTATCCCTGTTGACAATTGGATTAGGGGATGTTCCCAGCTCTGTGGTTTACAGGATATTTTTCTACAAATCATTAGCAAAAAATGTCAAACAAACTCTTTTGTTCTTCACCTTGAAAGAAAGCCACAGATTCTTTAGGGGATCTGAGTGCAGTGCAGCAAAGCAAGCCAGCATATTTAGAAAGTTGCCCAGCCAACAAGTTGCTTTGCTACCTGACCCATGAGACAGCGACCGACTGAGGCTGGATAAGGCAACTTGCATAATGGTGTGCTACTTGGGGTGCTTCAAAGGGAGAGAGTACAGTTTTCTGAAAATGTCATTTACCATACTTAGGAAACTTTCCATTTGGAACCATATGAAGGCATTTTTCTTGTTTGATGCATGATAGCACTACCCAAGCCTTTAGGATATAGAGGGGCTCTTTAGGAGGAATGAAACCTTTGAGTTCTATTACCCATCAAAGGTCAAGCGCATGTGGGAAGGAGAGAGGTGGGGGCGAAGTGGGGGTCACTTAAACTGATTTCCATTCCTTTGTTTTAGAACTATAGTGTCAAAGTGGACTAGACCCGGGCGCCTGGGTGGCTCAGTTGGTTAAGCGACTGCCTTTGGCTCAGGTCATGATCCTGGAGTCCCTGGATCGAGTCCCGCATCGGGCTCCCTGCTCGGCAGGGAGCCTGCTTCTCCCTCTGACCCTCCCCCTCTCATGTGCTCTCTCTCTCTCTCATTCTCTCTTTCTCAAATAAATAAATAAAATCTTTAAAAAAAAAAAAAAAGTGGACTAGACCTGGATTCTAGCCATACCTCTGTGGTTGACAAGCTGTTAAGAACTGAACTTGTTAGGAACTTGGTTTCCTCCACTGTAAAAAGGGGGGCTTTTAGTTGGGTTTGATTCATTCAACAGATCCTTGTTGAGTAGCTGATATGTGTCAGGTACTGTTATAAGTGATTGGGCTATATCAGTGAACCAAATAGCCTAAGACCCTGTCCTCATGGGGTTTCCACTCTAGTTGCTGGTGGGAGGCAAATGCAAACAATAAGCGTAATAAATAAATAAGATATTTGTATTATGTTAGATGGTGATAAGTGCTATGGGAAGGAGAAAACAGTAGAGTGGGGGGAGAAGTTTTGGAGTGCCGGCAAAGGTAGGTGTGGTGAGGGTTGCAATTTTACGTAATCTCTAAGATGCTTACTAGTTCATAAAATCCGTAATTCTATGGTGTTTGTTCGTTTAATCATCATGATCTTAGTAACTTCATATTAAAATATTTATCTACAAAGAGACTTTAAAATCCATCATGGCTACTAAGATATCCTTTGAGCATGCTATCTCTTTAATGTCTTTTATTCTTTCTTCAGGATCTAAGGCACCGTACAGTTTATTTTCTCTTTTCTGTCCTGGTTTCAGGAAGATGTCTCTAATCTCCCTCTTTTCTGTTTCCCTGGCTTTTTGGTTCTGTCTCTATTATGGTACTTTTTCCAGTCTAGTTTCATGTTCACTAGTCTGTGGGCCAGGACAGAGGTCAAGTTGGACCTTGGTTATATGTTCTGTTCATATTTATTAATTTCATGAGTGAACTTTCCAAGCATCCAGGCTTATTATTCCATGACTTCATACTAATCGGTTGCCAGGCTAGTGCTAACACCCAAAACCTTCCAGTGAACAGAACAAGCAGTAGTTAACAACTACTCATTCATGTATCCACAAATTTTGTGACTGGGGAGTGTGTGTGTGTGTGTGTGTGTGTGTGTGTGTGTGTGTGTGTGTCTGTATGTTTTAAATGCCATTTGAGGATAAGAAATACAAGTACTTTATAATCAATGATAATCCTTCATATTGCTTAGAGGCCACAGAAGCCACAAGACTACTTTTGGAACTCAAAAGACCCAGTGGACCATTAGCCACATTTGTTCTTATTCATTCATTTTGTCATTTGTTTCTTTCTTTTTTTATTAAAAGATTTTATTTATTTATTTATTTGAGAGAGAGAGAGAGCACAGGCAGGGGGAAGGGCACAGGGAGAGGGAGAAGCCCGCTCCCCGCTTGAGCAGGGAGCCCGATGTGGGGCTCGATCCCAGGACCCTGGGATCATGATCTGAGCCGAAGGCAGACGCTTAACCGACTGAGCCGCCTAGGCGCCCCTGTCATTTGTTTCTTTATCAAATATTATTGAGCATTAGGAGCTGTCGGTGACTACTTTTCATAATATATGCATCAGAGAAGAATTATACTACTTTTGAAAATCTAATGGGGAGCATCATAATACAAATATTACTACTTCATTTTTTTCTTTTTTATTATATTTTTTATTGTTATGTTAGTATTACTACTTCAAATGAAAATCAAATAGAAAAATACTGCATTATTAGAGAGATTTATACTATTCAAGAGCAGATGACTTTGAAGAGCCTTATGGATTGCTAATCATCTATTCACTATACAGGACAGCTTACTTGAGTCCAGTGAATAGTCAAATAGTGGTATGATTGAATCAAATTCCCACCGATTCCTGTTGTCTCATAATGTGCCTGGCTCAGTTACATATTATCTGTCTGTACATGTAGACTTCTAGAAAATATATCTTAAATATGGAAGATCATTCCAAATGGGAAAGGACAGGGGTGCCTGGGTGGCTCAGTAAGTGTCTGCCTTCAGCTCAGGTCATGATCCCAGGGTCCTGGGATCAAGCCCCTCATCGAGGTCCCTGCTCAGCGGAAAGCCTTCTTCTCTCTCTCCCTCTGCTGCCTCCCCTTGCTTGTGTGCTCTCTCTCTCTGTCAAATAAATAAATAAAATCTTAAAAAAAAAATGGCAAAGGACAGACAGGAAACTAGTATTTTTTTGGCAGGGTCCAAATGGAAGCCTGTAAATGTGTTATCTATCCAAAGATCAGATGTGGCAGGCAATTGGCAGAAGTCCAGTTTTTAGTCATTTGTTGGAGAGGTATGGCAAATATCAGAGACTTAGTTATAAGAGGATTGGGGTATAAGACACACATTTTATCTATTAAGGTTCCAGGTTAAAGCCAGGATTCATAGTCTTTGGGAGACATGGTTATGAGGCAGAGAACCCAGGTAATAAAAAGGTTGGGGCTTCAAGGTCACAGTGGAACCAGTAGCTGAGTGAGCAAGCATTCTAGGACCTCCATACCTAGGACGAGGATTTGTCCCAGTGTCAGTGGCAGAATTGAAGTGACATGTGAGGATTAAATATATTCAGTTTATTGGTTAGAGGGATTTAGAATCAGGGTACTAGACATGCCATTATGCATCTAATACATAGAACAAAAAGATGTGGTTATATGAAGCGTAGTGGTTAATGGCATACATTATACATGAGAACTTACAACAAATCCAATCAATTAACACAGATTTATTGGCCACCTAATATATGCCAGGCACTGGAAACTCAGTGAGGAAGAAAACATTGTTCTGAGATGGTCACTATATCTACTATATATCACAAATTACGATACAACACGTATATGCTATTACAGAGATATGTACGAGCTATTACAAAGATAAGTACAATAGGACCAAGTAACTTTGCCTGGGGAAGTAAAGAAAGATACCAATTAAGAGGTAATGTTTGAAACAGATTTTGAATGATGAGTAGGAGTTATCCAGGATAGGAAGGTAAGGAAGATTTTTTAGGGGACTAGAACAATATGCACAAATACATGGAGTTAGAAAAGGGCCTATTGTGTCAGTTGAGGTAGAAATATAAAGTACATAGTGAGGAGTGTTTAAAGAGATAAATGGAAAGGTAAGTTGGGCAAGATTGTGAAGGGACTTGTATATTAAGAAGTTTAGAATTTTAAGTTCCAGGAGAGCTGATACCCTAACACCGCCTGCTATAATGAACTTCAAAACGTACACTGGTCTAAGCACAATATACTAAAAGTTTATTTTTTGCTCACATATAATCCAAAGTTGTAGTTCTGATTGAGACGTGACTCTACTCCAAGTGTTGATTTAAGAACCCAAGTTCCCGGGGTGCCTGGGTGGCTCAGTCGTTAACGTCTGCCTTCAGCTCAGACCCTGATCCCAGGGTCCTGGGATCGAGCCCTGCATCGGGCTCCCTGCTCCGAGGGAAGCCTGCTTCTCCCTCTCCCACTTCCCCTGCTTGTGTTCCCTCTCTCGCTGTGTCTGTCTCTGTCAAATAAATAAATAAAATCTTAAAAAAAAAAAAGAATCTAAGTTCCTTTCTTCTTGATGCTCCATAATCTTTAACACATGGCTGCCAACATTGCTGTGCTCTTTTGTATCAACCTGGCAGAAGGGCAAAGAGCAAGGAAAATGGCTTATGGGAAGATAGATGTTGAGACTAGGCCTGGAAGTGACATATGGCATTTCTGCTCACATTCCACTGAGCAGAAGGTGGTCATATAGCTGCACCTAACTGCAAGGGAGGCTGGGAAATGTAATCTGTGAGCCTAGTGGTAGAGGAAATGGTTTTAATGAATAGCCAGTTTCTCCCACTCTCTCTCTCTCTCTCTTTTTAGAGAGGGGGGGTTGGGGAGGGGCAGAGGGAGAGAAAGAATCTTAAGCAGGCTCCACGCCCAGCGTAGAGCCCAACACGGGGCTCAGTCTCATGAAACTGAGATCATGACCTGAGCCAAAATCAAGAGTCAGATGCTTAACTGACTGAGCCACCCAGGCGCTCCACTACCACTCTCTTATTGTGTTTCTAGTGCCTAACATTTAATAGACACTCATTAAATGTTTGCCAAATGAATAAATGAACAGGGTTTTGTTTTGCTTTTTGATTTTTTTTTTTCCTGGCAGAGTTAGTGTTGTGAGTTTATTATTTTTTAATTACAAAGGAAACATATTCTTCTTGTAAATATATAAATAAATAATTCAGAAATGTGCACTGTCAATACTTTATTAGGATAACTGATGGACGTGGAGCAGTTTGACAAGTATTGGGAGAGACAGGATAGGAGGCTATTCCAGCAGCCCAAGAGAAAAATTTCTGACCCAGGGCAGTAGGAATGAATATAGGAAAGGCTGAATGTGAGATCCATTCCCCAGGGAGCATTAAAAGGACTTGATGGTGAATTTATTGTGGGGGGGTGAGGAAGAAAGAGTAGTAAAAGGTGATACTAGGCAGTCGAGCTCAGCAGTGGGATGGAGAATGCATCAGTATTCTATTGTTGCCATAATAAATTATGGCAAACTTAGCAGCTTAAAACAACATCCATTTATTATCATCACAATTCTACAAGTTTGGAAATCTAAGCAGTCTTAACGAGGCATTCTTTTAAGGGTATCACAAAGGCAAAATCAAGATGGTGGCTGGCCTGAGTTTTTATCATGAGGCTCTTCGGTGGGGAGAATCAGCTTTGAAGCTCATTGAGGCAGTTGGCAAGAATTCAGTTCCTTCTTGATGTTTCCACATGGTCTCCTTCATTTTCTAGTCAGCAATGTGGGTCGAGTGCTTCTATGGCTTTAAATCTCTCTAAAATCTTCTTCTGGCACATCTTTCTACTTCCTCTTCTGCTTTCAGGGCTCATGTCATTACATTGGGCCCACCCAGATAATCCAGGACCATCTCCTTTCCTTGAGGTCATCTGTAAAGTCTCCTTTGCCATGTAATGAAACATATCCACAGGCAAGATACCAGTGAGCAAATGTCATGGGGTCAAAATTTGGCTTACCACATGGAATGTGCAGGAAACTGTGTGTTGATTTAACAGCCATTCTAGCCTCTTTGGAGTATGTTTCTCTGTACTGCAGAGGCTGGATCCTCTTCTGCAGCTGCGGTTCTGGATGTGATTTAGGTTCTGCGAATCAGATGTACTCACAGGAGACTTGAACTTGGGATTGAGGTAAGGGGGAAAGAGGAGTGTGTGAGACATCTATTTCGGCTGGTAAGAACTGGAGCACCCCTGGCATGGTTCTGATACCAGCAGCTGTCGTAGTGACTTCTGGATTCAGCAGGCAGCTATAACTTGAACCAGCCAACCACCGGATTCTCGTTGATTGTTTTGCTGATACACAAATATCCTACTGAATGTCTTTATATGGGCCTGCTGATTTGCAAAGGTTACCTACTTTAGTGGAGGCAACTCTATCCCAACTCCACAACTGAAGAAATGGAAAATCAGTTGTTAAAGGGACTTGTCCATGGTTCCGCAGTGATTAGAGCTGAGATTCAACTTCGAAGTTCTCTCCATTGTGAGAGAAGCTTGCTTTTTTTGTTGTTGTTGCTGTTGTAGAAGATTAGAATTATTTCCCCAGAAATGTGTAGGGTTTTTTTTAGCCATGTTCTGGATTCTGACCTTGACCTTATATGGAACTCAGCTGTTTTCAAAGAGCTTTCACAGTCATCACTTCATTGAATGTCAGGAGTCATAACTGGGGACTCAGGGATTCTGGAAGATGGGGGGAGGGGAATGAGAATATCCCCACTGAAGTGGTCAGTGATAACCAGCACTGAAACCTGCAATGTGTATTTTAAACTGATTGTGAAGAGAGCCTCACTTTTCTACTCCCTGCCCAGAGACCATGTAATTTCAAGAAGACTGCTCCAGAAGCACACAAAGAACTCAGATTCCATAGAAACAGCTGCACCTGCTGCCACAGGAGATAAATGAGGTGCTCTGGCAGGTCAGCCAGAAGACACAAGCTGGGCTGTCACATTGGTGCAGTGACAGATGCCTGTGCTCATGTAATGTGAGAGAGAATCTCTGGAGCTGGAAGAGATAAAGAAATGCCACATTTTCATAATTTCTTTAAAAATGCAAAGGATGTTGCAGGGTTGTTATGTAAAAGTTGCTTCTTTGTGAAGATAGGGAATTGCTTCTTTTAGGAAAGGGCAACATGAATGGGAAAAGGAGCTCTGAGTCTACTCATGGCAAAGGTAAAAACAGTCTCAGGATGGGCTCACTTGACTAAGTTTGGATATGGCTGGGAGGTGCTAGAGGAGTAAAGAAGAGGCTCAGAGAGTGAGAGCTAGTATTTTGCCTTGGAGCTCTATATCATGCTTCTAGACCTAAGGTGGAAGCTCTTGGAAGAAGAACTTCTGTTTTCTCATTCAGCACTATATTCATAACAATTATAAAAATACATGCCATATTTTAAGGACTTAATACATATTTGCAGATTGACCATTGTAAATAATTACTGGAGCTAGACTGTGTAAAGAAGAGGTCAGGGGCGCCTGGGTGGCTCAGATGGTTAAGCGTCTGCCTTCGGCTCTGGTCATGATCCCAGGGTCCTGGGATCGAGCCCCACATCGGGCTCTCTGCTCTGCGGGAAGCCTGCTTCTCCCTCTCCCACTCCCCCTGCTTGTGTTCCCTCTCTCGCTGTGTCTCTGTCAAATAAATAAATAAAAAATCAAAAAAAAAAAAAAAAAAAAAAAGAAGAGGTCAGCAAACTATAGCTTGAGGGCCAAATCTGGGCCACTGCCTGATTTTGCAAATAAAGTTTTATTGGCACACAGCATGCTCACTCACTTATGTATTGTCTGTGTACTGCAATGGCAGAGCTGAGAAGTCGTGACAGAGACCATATGACTCACAAAGCTGAAAATATTTACTATCTGGTTCTTTACAGGGAAAGTTTCTTGACCACTGGAGTAAAACACCATTTAAAGAAAGTTACCCCATAGCAGATGGGAAAAGATAACTTTGACTCCACATAGCCCTTCAGCTATCAGGACATTTCTTTGCTCTCATTTGAAGAAAAACTCTTCAAGACAGTTTTCTGTACTGTCTGTAATTCCTCTCCTCACATTTTCTTTTAAATCCACTCCACTGAAGCTTTTACCTTCCTTGGAATTGCTCTTGTCAAGATCATCAGTGTTGTGAAATCTGTGGTCAAATTTGTTGTCATATCCTTTGACTTAGCAACAGTATCTGACATGGTTGGGCAGACTTGGAACATTTTCTTATCTTGGCTTCTGGGTCACCACATTTCTTCTAGTTTCACTGTTTGCTCCTTCTCAGTATACTTTGCTTGTATACTCATCTTATTGGGCTCTTAATGTTGAGTGTCCTAGGGTTCAGTTCTTGGCCTTCACTTAGTCCATCTAAATTGCCTTGGTAATTCCATCCAATTTCATAACATTAAGTATCATCTATACAACTATGACTTTCAAGTTTCAATCTTTAGCCTGGATCTGTCCTCTTATTGGCCTCTTAATGTTGAGTGTCCTAGGGTTCAGTTCTTGGCCTTCACTTAGTCCATCTAAATTGCCTTGGTAATTCCATTTAATTTTATAACAGTAAGTATCATCTATACAACTATGACTTTCAAGTTTCAGTCTTTAGCCTGGATCTGTCCTCTTATTGGCCTCTTATTGTTGAGTGTCCTAGGGTTCAGTTCTTGGCCTTCACTTAGTGCATTTAAATTGCCTTGGTAATTCCATCTAGTTTCATAACATTAAGTACCATCTATACAACCATGACTTTCAAGTTTCAATCTTTAGCCTGGATCTCTCCTCTGACCCATATATCTAACTTGGCCTCTGTATTTGAACATCTCCAGTTTAACCTATTCCAACAGAAAACCTGATAATTCTTCCTCAAACCTGCTCCTCCCACAGTCTTCTTTATCTCTATTGATGGAAACTTCCTTTTCCCAGTTGCTCAGGCCAAAACCCTTTGAATCATCCTTGACTCCTCTTGTTCACACTTCACATCCAATCCATAAGCAAATCTTGTTGACTGTACTTTATTTTTTTTCATTTTAAAGATACATTTATTGAAATATAATTCATATGCTATTCAATTGTACTTTATTTTTTTATTTTTTTAAAGATTTTATTTATTTATTTGACAGAGAGAGACACAGCGAGAGAGGGAACACAAGGAGGGAGAGTGGGGAGGGAGAAGCAGGCTTCCCGCTGAGCAGGGAGCCCAATGCGGGGCTCGATCGCAGGACCCTGAGATCATGACCTGTGCCGAAGGCAGACGCCCAATGACTGAGCCACCCAGGTGCCCCTCAATTGTACTTTAAATTATATATCTAGGCTCCACCCCCTTCTCACCACTTCTTTTGCTAAAGTCATAGTCTGTCACCACTGTGTCTCACCTGAATTAATGAGATAGCTTTTGATTTGTCTCCCTGCTTTGTCTCTTCATCCCCTTTATCTATTCTCAACATAACAGAATATTCCTGTTAATTTAAATCACATAAATCCCCTAAATGAGCTAAATAAAATTCAACTCATTACTGGTTAATTTAAATCCCTAACTACTCTGCTTAAAACTCTCCAATGTTTCCCTTGTCACTGAGAGTAAAAGTCAAAGTCCTTACAATAGCCTACATGGACCTACATGATCTGGCCCTCTTATCTCTCTGCCTTTACATGCCACCACTTTGGCAGTCATGAAAATGCACTTCAGAGATCTCCTACTGCAGAGAGAAGAGTATAGAGATAGTTCCAGCTGCTGTGCCCTGAAATCCATTACTAAGTTTATTCCAAGGCCATGCTTCTCATGGTTGTTCTCTGCCAATGACTGAGCATGGCCAAGATACTGAGGGAGGTCCATTCTTAAAAGATGCAGGATTCCTGTAATGGAAGGCTTTGGCAAGAGGACTCCTTGTTAGCCTGGTCAGAATTTTCCTAGAACTGGACTGCATTCTTAGACTCTTCCTACCTCTCTTCCCTTCCCTCTCTCCTTTACAAGGTTCAGACCTGTGTCATGGTGGGTGGCTCTCCCTACCTCTTCCAGTTCCTTCTCTCTTTCTTCAAAGAAAACCATTTGTAATTAGAGATTCTGAGTTATTGTTAGATATTGTTGATGAGTAACCTTCAAAACAATTGTCTACCAGTCTTTTTTTCTAGCTTCTGGATCAATTTAATAGGAAAGTATCCTGAATGGCAAAGCAGGCTATAAAAATAAAGAAACCATCAGAAGTATTAACTTATGTAACTACTTATCTTTGTGAATTAAAGCTTTCTCGATTCCTTAAAATGAAAACAAAATATACTGGATGCTCAGGTTGATTTAGTTATCATTTGTAATCTCAATTTCACATTGTTATATTTATTGAAATAGCTTTATTTTTACACTTAGAATAGTGAATATTTTCATGTAGTAAAATCTAGTGCTGACTTTCCTTCTGTGATTTTTATACCTGCTTAGAAGGAATCTTTTCATCCCAATATATAACACTTCACCCATATTTACTTTTAATACTTTTTCTGATTTCCTTTTTTCATTTGTATGGAGAAACTATTAATTTTTGAATATGCATTTTGAAACTGAAACTGTCCTGAATTCCCTTGTATATTACAGTCATGATTATGTAAAAATTATGTATAGAATATAATATGGAAACTAAAAATACTGTAATTGTGTTAGATGATGGGATTATGGGAAGCTTTCTCATTTATTAGGAAACTTTTTAAGAATGATTACATTTTCCCTAAAAAAAAAAAAGAGGCAAGAATTTATGGATCCAGGCTCAAACCCTAGTTCTACCCTTTTCTAGCCGGGTGAGCTTTGACAAGTCCCCTCTCAATTTTCTCCCCCAGGGAGATGAAGTCATTTGAGCAAATGACCCCTAAGGTCTCTGGTAACTCTAGTATTCTGGATTATGCATTTTGACTGAACAGATCTTGTTAATAACTTGCCAATTCAGATCAAAACAGAAAACTGTTTCGTAGTTCTTGTAGACATACTTTTTAAAATGTCTTTTGAAGTTTTAAACAAGGAAGTGATAATCCCCAGTCTTACTTCCAAAGTGGGTCACTATAAAGCCAGACATTGGGAAAGGTAACTGTAATGATGTGATTGGTTATTTGATGTTTTCTGGGAATATTAACCACGTTGCAGAATTCGCATAGTGGTTACAGTTTGCGGAATGTGCTCTGGAGAAATAAGGCTGAGCAAGCATGGAGACTAAAGTGCATGCACTGCTACCCACGCTATCCTCAGTACTGGTTCACAGGCCTTAGACATGAGTGTTCATTCTGTTTACTCAAAGTACATTACCTTCCAATTCTCTGGGTTCTCATCTGTAACTGGTCACTATGTCTACTCGCTTCTTCAATTAAAATGTACCAAAGTGAAGTTGTCAAAAACACTACAATGCTCTTACAGTAATTGGATTTTCTGCTCTGAGTTGGGAACATAAGACATATATTAAATGGAACATGCCAGAATGCTAAGGCAGCATGAGGGACACCATCTGTCACAATATTTTTCTAGTTAATTTTAAGTGAGCAAAAGATTAAAAATATGTTTTCTTAGTCCTTGCATCTTCACTGAGGAGGAAATCTATTAAAGTAGGACCTGTGCCGTTTGCCATTCCCTTATCTGTCTCCCTAAATTACCAGCATTTAAATGAGGTTATGAATCATGTAGGAAGGGAAAGGGGCTTTGGAGGAGGAAGGATGTTGGAGACTGTTTTAGTTTCCTATTGCTGTTCTAACAAATTGCCATAAACTTAGTGGTTTAAACAACACAAATTTATATTATAGTTCTATAGGATAGAAATCTGAAATGGGTCTCACTGGGCTAAATTTAAGTGATCGCAATGCTTCATTCTTTTTAGAGGCTCTAGGGAAGAATCTGTTTCCTTGCCTTTGCAGCTTCTAGAGGCCATCTACATTCTTTGGTTCATGACTCCTTTGTCCATCATCAAAACCAGCAAGGTTGCATCTAACAGAAAGTAATTGTTTAAATACATAACAGGTGACAAGTAGAGATGTAGAGCCAGAATAGAATTTGTTGGATGAGAATGAACTATAGTGAAAAGTAAGTCTTTATATGTAATAAGCTCAGCACAACTTATATCTCATAGGCCCATTTCAAAAGTGGTTGGCCAGTTCGGCATTCATTTTGTTGATTGCGATATAATTGACATGAAACATTGTGTAAGTTTAAGGTGTACAGTATTTTGATTTACACGTACACACATTGCAATATGATTACCACTATGATATTAGTTAACACCTCCATCATGTCACATAATTACCATTTTATTTTTGTGGTGGAAACATTTAAGACCTAATCTCTTAGCAACTTTGAAGTATATAATACAGTATTATTGATTACAGTCACAATGCTGTGCATTAGATGTCCAGAACTTATTCATCTTCTAATTGCAAGTTTGTACCCTTTGACCAACATTTCTGCAATTTCCCTGACTCCAGCCCCTGGTAACCACCATTCTACTTGGTTTCCACAAATTTGGCCTTTTTAGATTCCACATATAAGTGAGATCATACAGCATTTGTCTTTCTCTGTCCAGTTCCTATCTCACAGCATCATGCTCTCAAGGTCTATCCATGATGTTGCAAATGGAAGGATTCCTTTCTTTTCCATGGCTGAGCAATATTTTGCTGTCTGTATATATACACCACATCTTCTTTATCTATTCATCCATTGATGGGCACTTAGGTTGTTGCCATGTCTTGGTTATTGTGGATAATGCTGTAATAAACATGTGAATGCAGATATCTTTTTTTTAAAGATTTATTTATTTATTTATTTGACAGATAGAGACACAGCAAGAGAGGGAACACAAGCAAGGGTAGCAGGAGAGGGAGAAGCAGGCTCCTGGCTGAGCAGGGAGCCCGATGCGGGGCTCAATCCCAGGACCCTGGGATCATGATCTGAGCTGAAGGCAGACGCTTAACGACTGAGCCACCCAGGTGCCCCTATTAAGTTTTAACTTTTAATTCCAGTATAATTAATGTACAGTGTTATATTAGTTTCGGGTGTACAATATAGTGATTCAATACTTCCATACATCCCCTGTGTTCGTCACAATAAGAGCACTCCTTAATCCCCATCACCAATTTCACCCATCCCCCCACCCCTCCTCCCTTCTGGTAACCATCAGTTTGTTCTCTGTAGTTAAGAGTCTGATTCTTGGTTTGTCTCTCTCTTTTTTTCCTTTGTTCATTTGTTCTGGTTATTAAATTCCACATATGAGTGAAATCATATGGTATTTGGCTTTCTCTGACTTATTTTGCTTAGCATTATGCTCTTTAACTTCATCCATGTTGTTGCAAATGGCAAAATTTCATTTGTTTTAATGGCTGAATAATATTTCATTGTGTACACACACACACATACTGCATCTTCTTTACCCATCCATCTATTGATGGACACTTGGGCTGCTTCCATATCTTGGCTATTGTAAATAATGCTATATTAAACATAGAGATGCATGTCAGATATCTTTTTGATATCCTGTTTCCATTTCCTTTGGATATGTACCCAGAAGTGGGATTGCTGGATCATATGGTAGATTTGCTTTTTTGAGAAACCTCCATACTGTTTTCCTTAGTGGCTGTACCAGTTTACATTCCCACCAAAAGTACACAAAGGTTTCTTTTTCCTACACCCTTGCCAATACTTATTATCTCTTGTCCTCTTAATGGTAGCCATTCAGATAGCTGTGAGGTGATATCACATCAGCATCCATTTTTGAGTTTCTCTTGGGCTGCGAGTATAAGTGACTAATAAAATGCTATTGATCTCATCTGTCCAGAATCAAGTGTTATGTATTTAACCATAGTGCTGGGTCCCTTCTTCATCAATGGGGTGAAGAGGAGTCAATGAAATCACTCAATCTTCAGAGAAATTAAATTTATTTTATGATGGTTTTTCTGAAGCATTGGGGATCATCCATCCTATACAAATTTTATGAAAGTTAAGAATCCTATTCCCAGAAAGAATGAGCTGGTGATCAAAACTCACACATTTTACACAGAATATCAGGGGACTCAAGGCATCTTCTGATGCACCCAGAATGACAGTCCTCATGAGTTCATGAGTTTTTTCTATGATATAAAAAACTGGGTATCATTTTTTTTGCACAATTTATAAAGTGAGTCAGTTTGATTCCTTTTCTGTATGAAATGTGCTTCTAGTAGCTTACATTCTAAGATATTTTTGTAACAATGTTACTACATATATTACTGTACAGATGGACTCAATGTTAGATATGTAGAAAGAACATTAGATATGTGGGAAGAATAGAGGTCTTGCAGCTCCTGTTATTCAATCAAAATAATTATGTCTTATTTGTTTTGCATGGTAGATTGCGTTTTGGCAATAGAGAGACCTGGACTCAAATCTTGATTTTTCTACAACATATCCTTAGGCAATTTACATAACATCTTTAAGTTTCAAATTTCTCGTGTAAAATGGAAACAACAACAACAATAATAATACTTATCTTTTATGGTGTATGGGTATTAAAAGTGTTAATCTATGTTAATCACCTGCTTTAGTACCCAGTATTAGTAGGCCTCAATAAGTTTTCAGTATTACCACCCCTCTTTTACAGATGTGGAAACAGGTCTTGAAAGGTACTTGCCTGAATGTCACAAAACTTGTAACTTACCAAGGTCATAGAACTGATACCATGATCTGAGTCAAGTGACAGATGATTGGACACATATTTTAATTAGATTAATTTTCAGAATGTGTGCAATTTTCTACAGTTTCTATTAGCATATCAGTATATATCAACAGAATGAAAGCTTGGAGCAGGGGAATAGGGATACCATATTTGATGAGAAATAGAGGAACAGCTATAGCTATAACATCTCGAGAGTGCTCAAAGAGCAAAGAAAGGGTCAATGGGAAACTGTTTAGGAACTCTGAGTTGAGAACTTGCCATCTAAGCTTCTGCTATGGTGTTGTACCATAGAGGGCTCCTCGCTGTTCATGATCACCAACTGCTAAGTAGGGAAGGCCAAAATGCAATCCAGGACTGGCTGAGTGTTCTTACCCAAATTGGTTGGGGAGTAAGATGATAATTATATAATGATAATAGTAGCTATTATAATTACCATGTATTGAGTGTTTACTGTGTGCTAGGTGTGTCGCTAGCACTCTACACGAAGTAGCTCATTTAATCCTCACCAGAATCAGAAGACATAGATGCAGTTATTACTCACATAAGGATTCAAGAGGAAAAGTCACTTCTTCAGCCAGGATCTCACAGCTCACAACTAGAAAGTAATTGAGCTAGATTACAAACATGTATTTTTACTCCAAGAATTAAGTGTGGGTGAAAACACAGGTGATTTGAACTGGACTAGGAAGAAAACTTTTAAAAAATTTAAAAATTGTTAAAAATTGTTTTTTTTAGCACCAGTGATTTAGAACAATGCAACTTTTACCCCCTTCTTAAGTTAAACACCTGATATAAATAAAGCTAAGGACAATTTACCATCCTATCTATTTTTGCTAGGAAATTATAAAGTTCTATGGAACTTTGATATAAGTTAAACTTCAAAGAATTTATCAAGCATTTATTTATGCTTAATGCTTTTTGTGTCTCTCTTAAGAAATGCCCAACATTTTTTTCCAGAATGGCTATACCATTTTGCATTCCCACTAGCAATGTAGTGGGACTCTTAATGAAGTTCCAGTTGTTCTGAATCCTCACCAGCATTTGCTATTGCCTTTTTAAAATTATTACTAGCCATTCTAATATGTGTGTAGTGGTATCTCATTGAGGTTTTATCTTACATTTCTCTAAAGGTGAATGATGTTGAGCATCTTTTTGTGTGCTTATTTGCCACCTGTATATCTTCTTTGGTGAAAGGTCTGTTAAAACTTTCCCCATTTTTATTTAGATTTTTTGTTATTGTTGCATTTTGAGAGTTTTAATATGTATCCTCAATAGAACTCTCTTGTCAGATATGTAACTAGCAAACATTTCTTTCCAGTCTGTGGTTCATCTTTTTATTCTCTTAGCTGTGTTTCATGCAGAAAAGTTTTTTTTTTAATGTTGAAGAAGTTCGATTTATCAGTGTTTTCTTTTATGTATCATGCATAAAAGAATATGCATGAATGTCACAAAGATTTTTCTTGGGAATTTTTCCATTTTCCTTTTAAGCTGGTAATCCATTTTGAGTTAATTTTTGGATGAGGTGTGAGATGAGAGATGGGGTTCTTTTTTGCATACCAATATCCAATATTTCCTGCAGTATTTGTTGAAAAGACTACCCTTTCAGCACTGAATTGGGTCTATTTATATACTCTCTATTTTGAAATTTCTTTAGTATTCCATTTTAATATATCTCTGCTTTTTGGTACATATTTTTGTATTTTTAGTGGTTTTTATAGAAATTACAACATGCCTACCTAACTCTTTACAGTCTACTTAGAATTAATATTTTACTACTTCAAGTAAAATGTAAAAGGTTCACAGTTGTCCTTCCCACTTTATATTAATGTTTTCATGTGTATTACGTTTATATACATTGAAAACTAGACAAAGTCAACTTTGGCTTTCAATAGTTATACACATTTAAAATAAATTAAAAGGAGCAAAAGAGTCTCTTATATTTAAATAGACTTAATCATTTTTGTTGCTGTTCCTTCATTCCTGAATTTTCAAGCTTTCCTCTGGTATCATTTCCTTTCAGACTGAAGATGTCCCTTTAGCTCCAAAGCAGACCTCTGGTGAGGAATACTTAGTTTTCCTTCATTTGAGAATGTTTTTTTTTTTTTAATTTATTTATTTGACAGAGAGATAGCACAAGTAGGCAGAGCGGCAGGCAGAGGGAAAGGGAGAAGCAGGCTCTCTGCTGAGCAGGAAGCCCGATGCGGGGCTCGATCCCAGGAGCCTGGGATCATGACCTGAGCCGAAGGCAGCCGCTTAACCGACTGAGCCACCCAGGCGCCCCGGGAATGTTTTTATTTCACCTTAATTACTGAAAGACATTTTTCTTGGTTACTGAATTTGGGGAAAATAGTTTTCTACTCTCAACACTTTAAGATGGTATTCTACTATCTCTGGTGAAAATTTTCACCATTTGAGTCAGCGTTCCCCTATCTGTAATATCTCAGTTTTTCTCTGAGTGCCTTTAAAACTTTTTCTATCTTTGATGTTTAGCAATTATGAGACACATCACAGTTATGATGTGTCTCTGCATGGTTTTGTTGAGTTTATCTTGCTTTGAGTTAACTGAGCTTCATGAAAATCGATATTTATCTATCTCACCAAATTGAGGAAATTTTCAGGCATTGTTTCTTCAAAATATTTCCTTTGCACCAATTTCTTTCTCTTCTCATGGAACTCCAGTGACATGAATGCTAGATCATTTGAGATATTTATACAGGTTTTTGAGCTTCTGGGTGTTTTTTTTTTTTCTTTAAACTTCACTCTTTTTCAGTTTGAATGATTTCTATTGAAAGAGATAAAAATTATTGAGGATTCCCTCTACATTCTTTGGACCAAAGGATTCCTTTTTTTCTATTTTTCTTTATTCCTGTTGAGAAATATTGGATTCTCCCATAGTTTTATAGTTATGCAGAGAGAGAGAAAGAAACAGAAAAATTAAGATTTTTCTCTCATTCTCCATTGGCTCCTTTTCTGAGTTTTGTGGCCAGGAAGACAAGACTGAGCCTGGGACTTGTGCCAGTCTGCACATGGAATTATGAGATCCCTTCTCCAGCTCTGGGCTCCTCTCACACACCCTATCTCCCCAGCCCCTTTTCCTGGTTCTCTGACCGAAAAGACAGATTCTCTCAGATTTTTGGCTACCTCCTCCATGTACAGGTCCATGACTGAGCCATAATTCATGTCAAAGCCAGAAGATAAAAGAGGAAATAAATCTGAGGAAGTCAATTCTGTATCAATTGCTTTTCTAAGTTTGAATCACCTCTTCAATCTGCCTGCTGTTTACTTTTCAGGACCCTCAGGTAGTTGTTTTTGTATTTTGTCCAGAGTGCTTAGTTGTAATCAGTAGGACAGATAGGCTGTGAGGGGTTTACTCCATTTTGGCTGGCACTCGGAATCCTCCTGTTGTGATTTTGATTGGGCCTGTCTTAAATCTAGGTCATTCTGTGGAGAAATGTGGACGTGTAAAAAAAATATCGAATCTTCACATCCTCAACTATGGTATAATTCATTTATTTATATCTTCTAAATGTCTTTAAGTTTTATGATCTTCCTCATTAGAGATGTTGATCATGTTTTTGTTGGATTTATTCCCAGGTATTTGATATTTTTATGTTATTATTCATGATACTTTAAAAAAGCTTTTGAAATTGTTATTGCTTATATAGAGAAATACACTTGATAATTTTATATTGAAATTTCACAGGAAAATTGCTAAACTTATTTTTTAATGACTCAATGTTGAAATTTATCAAGCACTTTTTCTGCATCTATCAACATGGTAAGTTTTGTTTTTTCTTCTCTAACCTACTAATGTGATGAATTTTTTTTTTATTATTCAATATTAAACCAACCTTAGATTCCTGAAATAAACCTGACTTGAGCAAAATGTATAATTTTTTTCATTTACTTTTGGATTTGGTTTACCATAGTTTTGCTTAGGACTATATATCTCTACGTATTAGTAAGAGTAGCTTATAATTTTTCTTTTCCAAATCATCTTTTCAGGTTTACATATCAAAGTTATGTTAACCTCATAAAATGAGGCCATTCTGGTAAGTTAAAATCTTTCAGGAACTTGCCCATTTTGTCTATATTTTCGGACTTCTTAGAATATAGTTATTTTTAATATCTTATTTTTCATGTCATATTTGTAGTCATGTCCCTTTTTCATTTCTTACATTTGGTAAAGGCTTTATCTTTTAATCACTCTCACCATAAGAGTATACAATTTTTTTTTCATTTTTTAAGAACCAACTTTTGATTTTTGATCCTCTGTATTTTTATGTTTGTTTTCTATGTTATTATTATTTCCTTGCTTCCATTAATTTGGGGGATTTATTTTGCTCTTTCTTTCATTTTAACCTCATTTATTTTTAAATTGTCTTATTTTCTAACATATGCTGTTAAGAATATATAGGTTTTTTCTTAGTAATAACATGATTTAGCCGCATTTAGTCTTGATCTGCAGTATTGTTATTACCGTTTAGTTCAAAATAAAATTTCCATTATCCTTTATTCTTCATGGATTATTTGAAACATACGGGAATTTCTTCTATTTTTTAAATTGAGTTCTCTCTTAGTTGTCCTGTAGTCAGAGAATATACTCTGTAAGATTTCAGTGCTCCAAAATTCTCTGAGACTTGCTTTATGGCCCACAATATCACAGTATTTTTGGTGAATATTCTATATTTTCTTCAAGTGATGTATTTTTTCCAGTTTTTTGTACAGTGATCTAAATATCTCTACTAGTTCAATGTTGTTTATGAGGTTGTTAATATTTTTGTGTTCTTGTTGATCATTCTGTCAATTACTGAGAATTATATGTTAAAATATCCCAATATAATTATAGATCTGTCTAGTTTTCCCTATAGTTATGTTAAATTTTGGTTTATGTATTTTTAGTTTGTTAATTATATATACGTTTGGGATTGTTTAAGCTTACTGGTTATTTAAAACTTTTATCGTTAGGTAGTGATCCTCCTTATCTCTGTAATGGTTTTGCCTTAAAGTAAAATTTGTCCAGTATTTGGACAGACTATACCAGCTGTCTCTTGTGTTTGCATGATGTATTTCTCTATCCTTGTATTTTCAATCTTTAAATGTCATTATGCTTTAGATTTGTTTCTTACAAATAGCCAATGCTTTTTTTTTTAATCTAGTCATATAATCCTCTTCTTATAACTAGAGCAGTTCATCCATTGCATTGATTATAACTACAGATATATTTAGGCTAAACTCACCATCTTATTTTGAGCTTTGTATTTGTCTTGCCTGTTCTATATTTTGTTTTTCCCCCTCTCTGTCTTGATTTCAACTGGACTGATTATTAATCTCATTCCATTTTTTCCCTCAACTGGTTTTGAAATTACACATTCTCTTTCTTGAGGTTGAGTTTCCCTGGACATCCCAGATCTTACAACACTGGACAGCAACTTACCGTGAGAGGCTGTTTTTGTTTCACCCTGAATTTGGGAGTGAGGTCTTTCAGTGTTTTAGCCTAAAAGGGATCAGAGTCCCTGACTTTGGTAGGCCCTGGGTTTGACTTTTATTGCTTTAAGCCTGCACAGCCACCAACAGTGCAGCTCAATTCTTCACCTTTTCCTTTTGGATTGGTGTATAGCCTTAGAGCTAAGATGGCTTTGAGTTCTTCTCCAGGTTTTATTCATCCCTGAGATTTGGTTGCTGGCAATTTCTCACTATATTCATTAGCCCTTCAGTTCTTTTAAAAGATGGTCTTAATATTTTCACACCATTTAACTTATTATCCTCAGTGGTAGAGATGGCTAAATTGCGTAGTTTGCCTTTTGTGAAAGCGAAAGTCCTAAATATCCATTTGATGTTAGCAATCCTTTGATCCTTATAACAACCTCCAAATAGGTTTAATTATCCTTATTTGGAAGACAGCAGAACCAGACTGAGTTAGGTCAGACAGCTTGTATGTGGTGGAGCTGAGCTGGGAAAGCTGGTCTATTGGATTATAAACCTGGTGCTCATGTCATTATACCATGCAGTCTGTTTTAAAATAATTTGAATCAGGTAGTAGTGGTAGTTCACATGATATTTTGAATTTTTTTTGCTAGGCAAAAACATTTTTTCCCTTTGTTTCTGAGACAATATTAGTAGGATGTGAATTATATAGACATGGCACTTCTAAAAATTGTACTTTAGAACTATTTTAAAGAATAATGGTTAAAAATGGTAGCCGTATGGTAAAATCCATCTATTACAAAGAGAAATGAACCAATGATAAATCCATGTGTGCAAAACAGGGCTGTTTGCTTACACAGTTAATTTATAGTTGGTCGCTTTATGAGTTGAAAAGCAAACTCCTGGTTTGAGCCAATTTTGTTGAAAAGCGATAGTGTTTTAATGGGAATAAGACATATGAGATTTGAAAATCAGATTTTTACCTTGATAAAACATTATGGTAGATGTTGAGTGACTGAGTGAATCCACCCTGAGTATGTGGAGTGGCTTTCTTCCAGGCACACGAGCAAGATCACTGTTTAATCATGCTCAGTTTTGAATGTTAAAATCAGAATGTTTTTGACTGCAAACAATAGTCACAGATATTGTTTCAAACAGTAGCTAGTGAGATTTATGATACAGATCTCTAGCAGTTATGAGTTGAAAATGTTTCTTTTGTGCTATTTAAAATATCTCTTCTTGAAAATGTTCAAATATTATATAGCAAACCAAGCTGTTTCTCACTTCTGTTGCTATGCATAAATCTACCTAACCAGCTTCACTGCATGTTTCTGGCTTCTTGGATTGAATGGATCTTCATTGTGGCATTGCCTCAAAGCTTGGATCTTAAGACTCTTGGAGACTTTTTCTGATGCCAATTCACGTTAAATTAAAACACCTTTTTGGGGTATGAATTGGAGATGTCAGGATGAAGGTGAGCTGATCTGGCTGACGCAAGGCAAAGTGGGACATTTGCCCTCACTTAAGGTAAATCAATCTTTTCCCATTGGTCACATACCAGCAGAAAGCATGAGAAACTGACTACTTATGGATCAGAGTGGAACATGAAGCTAGTTATTTCTACAGCTAAATAATAGGTGGGCGTTTAGAACACTCTTTGTTGAAAAATGAGGTGGGAAGACATTAAAGCTCATGTCTATTGCACCTGGGAGTCATCTGCTCCAGGTCTAGTCTACTTTGCTCATTAAGTTCCTGACCCAACAGGTAGTGGGCAAAAAGAAAACCCATACCCAAACCAAACAAAATGAAAAACCCCTAGACCAGGGTAAAAGTTACTGTTATGACTTTCATGTTGAAACCTGACCCTATTTTTGTGCTGTCATTTAAACACTACCAGGATATTGCCCATGTAAGCATATGGCTCCCCCTCAAGGATTTCGTTGCTAATTAGAGATTTCTTTATTAACTAGCTGTGTTTTGTGTCATTTTGAACAAACTGGAAGACAAGACCTTTTTGAAAAATACAACTTCATTTTTAATTAAAATGAATCTATGCTTATTATCAAAACTTAGCAAATACATAAACAAAAAAGAGAAAAATAATTGACAATTTCATAACCCAGAGGAAACAGTTAATATGTTTGTGCATTTTCATTTAGTCTTTTATTTATGTATATGAGTATGTGTGTGTACATGTTTGGGATAATAGTGCATATGCAGTTTTATTTCTTGCTTCCTTCCACTTTGTATTATATGTATGTCATCATGTCACTAAATAAACATGCTGTAATTTAATTATTTACCCATTATTGAATGTTTATACTTTTCTAATCTTTCATTATTATTAATGTATATTTCACGTACTAATTATCTAATTGTTCTGTCTCTGAGTATTTCCTTTAGAGCCCTAGAGATGGAGTTATTGGAGAGTACAGCATATTTTTAAATAAGCACATTTGGTACATATTGCTGAAATGCCATTCAGAAATCCTGCTGTGGTGATTTGTACTCCCCCAGCAGTGTATGATAGTGATTATTTCTTTGCCCCACCAAGTCCCATATAGCAGCACTGTCCACTAGAAATATAATGTAAGCCATACCTGTAATTTAAAATTTCTTTTAAAAAAATGGTAGCTCTGTGAGGAGATGATGTGCTCATTAGCTTGACCATGGTAATCATTTCACTGTGTGTATGTATATCAGATCAGCATGTCATAGACCTTAAGTCATATATAATTTATGTTAAAAATAGAAATAAATTTCCTAGTAACCATGTTAAAAGAGCAAAAAGAAATAAGTGAATTAATTTTAGTAGTATATTTTATTTAACCCAATATATCCAAAATATATCATTTCAACATGAAATCAATATAAAATTATTAATGGCATATTTTACTTCTTTTCTGTGCTAAGCTTCTGAATTCCATTGTATAGTTTATGCTTTACAGCACATTTCAATTTGGACTAGCCATATTTCAAGTGGCTAGTCGCGACCATAATGGATAGCGTAGCCAGAGTATTGCATTAAAAAATCCCTGGCCAATTTTATAGGAGGAAAAATAACGTTCCTGTGTTAATTTGAATTGCAGTTCCAATTACTTAACAAAGGTGAATATTTCCTCACATGTTGTATTTGGGGAAATATTGACAAATGAGTTATCTCTATATTTAGAATGATAACCCTTTTTAGTCAAAGTTGTAGAAAACATTCTTCCTTTCATTAGATATTTTCCCCAATTTTTGTACTGAATTTTAAAGTTTCCATGTAATCAAATTTATGTATTTTTTCTTTGTGATGTCTTTCACTGATCATATGCTTAGGAAGTCTTTTCTCATTCCAAGACAGTTAAATATTCACCTATGCTTTTTGTGGTTTCAGTTTTTTCTAAGCTCAACTCTTTTATCCATCTGGGTTTTATTTTGGCTCATGGCATGAGGTACGGATGAAAAGTTACTTTTGTTTGTTCCAAAAAACTGATTTCCATAATACCATTTATTGAATAATCCATTTCTTCTTCTTTGATTTAATTCCTTCATATTATGTTAAGATTATCTGGGTATTAGGGTCCATTTTCTCTGATCTGTCCCCTTGATATTTCTTTGATTTCCATGTTTATTACTCCAATATTTTAATTATTATAGCTTAATAATAGATTTTAACATCTTGCAGGGTGAGTTTCCTCCCCCCCCCTTTTTTTACTAATATTTCATACTTCCTCTTGCTTGATTTTTCTTCCAGATAAAATTCAGAATAATGTGGAAAAGCTCCAAACAAATCTGCTGGTATTTTTTCCATTAGTGGTATTATTAGAAATATTTTAAAACTACATATTATCTTGGGAACTATTGCCTTCTCCCTAACAGCCACTCTTTCCATTCAGATACACTCTTTCTGTCTCCATTATTCACATCATTCCTGTTGTTCAGCAATGTCCTCTGGTTTTCATCATATAATTTCCTCATGTTTCCTGTTAATACAATTAGCAGGTTATTGAGATTTTCTAGTTGGTTATTTTTGGTCCATAAGAAAGTATTAATTTCAGAACACTTCTCTCCTATCTAAGCATTATATAGAATTTGCACTATTGCAGGGGATGGGGGCCTTTTTGTGAAAAGAAACTATTATAGAAAGAAAACCACTAAGAGACTTACCATTAGTTAACAAAGGATATAAAAGAGATATGTTATTAGGCTTTAAATCAAGGCTAAGTGACTCCTAAATATACATCTATATGTTCTTCCACCTCTGGGCTCTGAGGAAACACCCTGAGCTGCAGCACACTTTGCTTTGAAACCTCCTTTCTAATCAGAAGCTTTCCAACATTCCTGTGCCTGCCCCTCTGCCCCCTGCTTCCCTGAGCTGCTGAGATTTAAGTCTCTCAGGAACCACAGCTGCCTTTTTATTTCACTAACTGAGTACTCCGTTTGTTTGAAGGCTGGTTTTTCCTGCTATGGCAGTCATGAGCTCTTCCTGTGCCTTCTCACCACCTGATTCAATTTAGACTAAATTCAAAAGGCAGAACGTGGCATTGGTCCAGCTGCCCACCCTGTATTTTTCTGCCTCAGCAAAAGGGCATGATCAAGAGGTAGAAATGTGGGGCTGCTGGTCTGCATTCAGCCCACGCCATCCCTCCTGTCTCTCCTCTTCAGCTACTGCCTTCCTGATCACTCCCCGCCCTCCTCTGCTCCCGCATCCCTCTGCCTGGGCTCCTAATGGTTCTCTCACCACAAGACGGGCTTACCAAACCCTTCAGCTTCTGTTAAAGCAATCAAGCAAATCTGCTGCTGACACTGTTTTAAATAATTTTTTTCTTTAGTATAAAGTCTTTTTAAACATAAATGATTTTGAACTGTTAAAGCAGCAATCTTTTCTACGGTGACCTCATTAAATTCTGCCTTTCTCTCAGCTCTGGGACCCATATGTGACAGTTGATTCCAATCACTGAGTAATTTATCTTGGAAAAATGTGTTCTATGCCATCTTGGTAGTGGAGGTAGTAAATTTTAAAAATAAATTATATTAAATGGAAGTACAGAATGTGAGTATACTTAGAGACAATTACACAATAGCTTCTTGATAAGTTTGCATTGACACTTTGTGAGAAAACAGTATTTAGTAACAGAAGGCGTGGTTCCATTCCATATTTGTTGTAATGCCTTATGTGAGTTTAACATTTTATTAAGTGTCTACTCTATTTCACAAGAATCTATGATTTGCTAAGAGTTTGGTTGAACCGTGGGAAATATATTATTTTGGAAATGGTGTATGAGCTCAGAGATTTTGTCATTACCGTCCCAAAGTATTAATATTGTCCCTACTTTACATGAATGTACATGTACTCAAGCCCATGGGGAATTCAAATCTAAAACTAAGAGCAAAGTTACATTTTCACACATTCATAACAAAACACACTTCTTTCAGCTTTTTTTATTGCCATCTCCATTATTTACCAAATACTAAAATTGGTGCAGCATTGTGCACATTGGATTTAAGCAACAGATCTTGACTTTTCTACCCTGAAGGGTGCCCAACCATTTAAAAATTAAACCAGTGACCTGGTCACACAAGTGGGTATTTCTATACTTTCTCTGCTGGGACCCTAATATCAGATTCCCTCAGTTCTATAGTAGAATACAGTATCGAGGCAACTTGAAAGTGAGAAACTACCTTTACTGTAGCAAATAGTTCAGTCTAGATATAAATTACAAAGCAGCCTCTATATTCTTCACCCAAAGGAAACTGACCATTTTTCATTTCATACATCATTTACAGCATGATGCAGTGATTCCACAAAATCACTAGACTTTAAAAAGAACAAATGAGATGGAAATATTCCTTTCCTAGTTCTAAATGTTCTATAGTGTGTAAAGGTGGACGTGTTGCTGCACATTTTATTTCGTTTGTCCTATATTGAAGGCAAAGATAACCTTTGTAAGAAAGAAGAGTGTGTTAGAGACACACATTTTGTCACACTGTCTGAAGTATGAAGTTCCCTTTATTGGAAGAGCTGAAGATACACCTTAAATCTAGATAAATTCAATCGTGTGAGAGAGAGCATCTAGGGCATTCATTCAAACTATATTAATAAAAGTATGGCCGATTATTTCAGTAGGTACCTTTCACAGTATTTAATCTGCTTAATCCTCAAAAGTTAGGAATATGTCAGAAATTTTACCCAGATATGGTATTTCATACTATTAAACTTTTGCTTAAAAAATAACTAATATACCCAAGAGATTTCAGTAAAATTTGATGGGTCGTGATTATAGAGTGGGATTAAATTTGGGGGCTTTCTATTGGTTGTCTGGTGGCATGTCAGCATCCATTCAGTTAAACAATGTCATTGATATTTTTTCTCATTAGACTCTTTAGTATGCAATATATTCACATGGCAAAAAAATAAAAGGAAAGATAATATATTTCACCAAACTTGAGTCATGGACAGATGGTTGGTATAGGTGAGATTTGAGGAGAGAAAGGGTGGAATTAGAATTGGAGAGTAGGAATGAGAGCTTTTGAATGAATAGAGAAGTTAATTTCGATAAACAATTGGGTAAGATAATGTCAGACAAGCAGTTAATAAATATGGTGCTTTAGTAACCCATTGTGTTGGTTGACTTTTCATCTATTAAAGAGACTTCACAATTACTTATGATAGTATTATGTACACAAAGTTGGAGTTGGTTTTAAAAGCTTTCTTTTTCTCCCCCTATGTGCGTTCAGAAAATACTTTTGCCAGCATTTTTCATTTGTAAGTTGGCTGCTTTAATGCTGGCTTTGTTTTGGACAAGTGCTTTCTCTGGACATCCTGCTTTCTCTGAAATTATTTTCCCTGCAAGAGGGAGTTGGGAGCATCATTTGAACTAAACAGTATGGCTTTTATGTTGACGTTATCTGGTTTTGTGTGACACTGAGGGACACTGACAAGGGGGAAAGAGGTGTTAGAAATTGGCTATTCCAATTTCATTTTACTAATGAGGAGCCCCAAGACTCACGTGTGGTGAGGGCTTGGCCTCGTCACTTACATAGCTAGCTCTTCCTCCTGGATCATAGGTGGGTATATAGCTGTCTTTCTCCCCACTAGACTGTGGGCAACTTGAGAACTGGTACTAAGGTTTGCTTGCCTTTATACTCCCTGTGACACCTTTTGCGAGGGGCTGTGTGCAGTAGACACTCAATAAATATTTGTTGAATGAATATTAAATGAATACTTAGTAGAGATGAATTTTACAGGCCACTAAACTTAGACATTGAAGTAGTATAACAATTTTTTGTATAACCCAATTTAGCCTCTATTTTGAACTCCTTCTCAGCTCCAAAGAAGAAAAGTTAATTTTGCCAATTCAAGTTAATTTTGTAGCCTCAGGTTTTTGTAGCTGATTTGGAATGAATACGCAGTCAATTTAGGGTTCTTTTCCTCACCATCTGTCCACAATGGCACTTAGGTCTGATGCTCTCACTTAAGTGTATCTGACACCTTTTATGCCTCCCTTTAGATCCTTTTGCTATTTCAGCCACCAATGAGGAGACCGGTTTGTCACCAGCTTGGCCTTATTGAAGCTAAAGTATGAGATGTTTCAGAAATCACTCAGGGCTCGTGCATGCACAGCACAGAAATGGGGAGGAGTTCATGCCCAGTGGGGCAAAACTTTGAAGCAAGGGGCATGGGGGCTAGCTGATAATTGCTTCTCAGTTTTATCCCCAGGAAGATGCATTTCATATGGTCTCTCAGACAGTCCATTAGATCAAGCAGCCATTTACCTTTTGCAGTGGCTAACTCAATAATGCATTCTTATTTTGCTTCTGCCCCTTCCCTGCTTTATTTCCTTTTACCTCATCCTTAATCCCTGGGATCACACTCCCAAGAAAAGTCTTTGTGTCAGGCTTTCCTTCCAGGGAGCTTGGGCTAAGACACAGTGGGGTGGATAGTGGGCCCTAGGATGGCATCTACCCATGCTGCCCTGCCCTGAAATGTACTTATTCCTGTCCTGTTTTGAGTCATCCTCACCCCTCCGTACTGCTACCTGCTGAAATGTTTCATTCCCATCAATTCCCGTTCCCAGCCTTAAAGTTCCTCTTGTATCTGCTGAATGGCTTTTCATTCAAGTTCTGAGGCCCTTCCAGATCCATGACACTGTGGGCCACAGGGGATATGCGAAATGTTTCCCACGTGCCATGGGGATCTATGAAGATTCTGTGAGGCCTCTCTGCCTAGGATGAACCATCTTTCCTTTCCTCTCCTAAGGCGTGATGGTTTAAAGATGTCTCTCTGAGTCTTTTTGCCTCCCAGAGCAATAGAGGAAGTAGTGTATGGGATCTTCTTAATCTTGATTCCAAAATTTATCTGGGAGCTTTCCATATCCAGTTTGTTGAGTTTTTGTCGTGAAAGGATATTGAACTTTTTCAAATGCTTTTTCTTCATCTATTTAGATGATCATTTGATTTTTATCCATCATCCTACTAATGTAGTGCATCACATTTATTGATTTTTATTTATTTATTTGACAGAGAGAGACAGAGAGGGAACACAAGCAGGGAGAGTGGGAGAGGGAGAAGCAGGCTTCCCACCGAGCAGGGAGCCCGATGCGGGGCCGATCCCAGGACCCTGGAATCATGACCTGAGCAGAAGGCAAACGCTTAACGACTGAGCCACCCAGGCACCCCTGATTTTTATATGTTGAAACACCCTTGCATCCCAGGGATAAATCCCACTTGATCATGGTGTATGATTCTATTAATGTGCTGTTGACTTTGGATTGATAGTAGTTTTTTGAGAATTTTGGCATCTATGTTTCTCAGGGTTATTGTCCTGTAGTTTCCTTTTCTTGTAGTGTCCTTATCTGGCTTTGGTATCAGGGTAATGCAGACCTCATAAGATGAGTTTGGAAGTGTTCTCTCTTCCTCAAATTTCTGGAAGATTTTGAGAAGTTTCTGCATTAATTCTTTAAGTGTTTGGTAGAATTCACCTGTGAAGCCATCTGGTCCTGAGCTTATCTTTGTTGGGAGGCCCACATTTGGGTAGGGTCACCGACTGTCCTCTGTGATCAGGTGGGGCCTTAGGCTGGCTTCCACAGCTGGTCTGCTGGGCAGGACATCTTACTATTTTTCTGGCCAGATGGATCTGTCAGCTTGGCATCATGAATGGACAAAGCTGATGGCTGGGCTCTCTGGCCAGGTGAAGCTGCTGGCAGGGAAGTGGTATCACCACCAAGATCTGCGCACTGATTGCTATGAGCCCCAGCTCCATTCTTTGTTCCCAGATGACTCCAGGTGGTCTAGCCCTGCCAACTACCCCAATGTTCCCCATGAGATGAGACTAAAGTGCATCTTGTGGGTTGTGCCCTGGAATCCTGGGGAAGCTAGATATCTGACTCAAGCTCTCTTTTCTCCATTGGAAAAATCATAGGCCCAGAGGATTCCTCTAGTTAAGGTGCTGTGTTGACCTGGGGTAGAGACAATGTGGTCAGAGTAAAATGGCTCCTCTCACCCTTCTAATGTGGTTTTTCCTAGGTTTTTGTTCTAAGGGAGTGCTTCAGCCTCACACTCAGGTTCTGGGATTTTCACAAAGGTGTTCTTGTCTGTTGATAGTTGATAATCAGTATTTCTATGAGGATGACTAGAGCCAGGGACCTCCTATTTCACCATCTTGTTGCTGTCATTCCTTTGTCCCATCTACTATTCCATTGCATGGCTGTACCACATTTTTGTTTATCCATTCACCAGTTAGATATTTGGGTTGTTTCTACCTTTTGGCGATTGCCAGTAATGCCACTGTGAATATTTATATGCAAGTATTTATTTGAGTATCTATTTTCAATTCTTTGGGATATACCTAGGAATAGAATTGCTGGGTCATATGATAACTCTATAGTTAACTTTTGAGGAACTGCCAAACTGTTTTCCAAAGAGGCTATACAACTTTACTTTCCCATTAGCAGTCTCTGAGGGCTCCAATTTCTCCACATCCTCACCAACACTTGTTATTCCTATCTATTCACAATTTTTCATAGTATGTCCCTGATTATTTGGAACCACAAGGATGCTCTGTGCTTTTAATAAAAAGACATACATCTTATCACTTACTGCATTAATTGAAGTTTTTATGAGGTTCAAGAGCATATGCATTCTTCCTTATGGATAACACTTTGTAAGAGTTCCTGTTTGCTAGTGGGGGTTGTCTCCTGCTACCATGCAAAAGGGTTTATTAAAGTGTTGACTTGCATATGGAAAAGGACCTGGGTCTTGATTATCCCCAAACATATTCTGCTGAGGAGTCATCTTCACTCTCTCACATTCAACTCTTTGAATTAATGCAGCTGAGATCTTGGATAAATACAGAAAATTTACATGGTTCTAGCAATTGCATGCCAGCTTTTTATTGTGATTTAAACAAAGACAAAATATCATGTGCAAAAACAAACAAAAAATAGTCAGGCATTGTTGTTTCTAAAGATGGAACCCAACCTCCAAAGCTAGAGATTCTTCCTCTATTTATAAACCTATGTGGAAATGTCATTGCTAATTTTAAAGAATTGAAGCCTGAGTTGTTGGGTAGTGCTGAGTGTTGGGCAGTTGTTGGGTAGTTTTAGATAAGCATTTGAATTTAGATTTCTAAAACAAATCCAAACTCTGAATCTGAAAATAGTTTCTTATTATGTATAATGTACAGTGCTTGGGATATAAAAATGTTTGAAATTAAAGCTTTATATAACAGTGATTTTAATTTCTTTATTTACCAGTTTAACGGGGGTATTTTGGAAATACTAATCTATCATGTCTCCCCCCACCACCTCCAAATCATGTCTCCAGTAGCCATTACACTGTTAAGCACTTGGGAATGATGGGGGGCATCTTTTCCCCCGTTATAACACCTAGCCATTTCACCACCTCAGAAGGAAAAGGGTTAACAAGAGAGAGGAAGTAGAAAGCCCACACTGCATTGGACAGTTAGCATGCCTTTTGCTGTGTAGCATCTAGATTATTTTCCTATGTTTGGGGCTGTGCCTACTGTATGAGCTTTCTTTGCAGCAGAGAAGCTGGAAATGCCTGATACTTGCTTCCTCGTGGTCCTTTGAATCCCCGTGGGCCCTTGATCCCAGTCACATTGCTCTGGACCTTAAGTGGCAAATTAAAGATACAAAGCAGGGATTCTGTGAAATCCGTTCTGACAGGCATAGTATTGATGTTGTAGCAGCCACATTCATTGGCCAGCATCAGTGGCAGGGGCAGTATGTCTTCTAGGACCCATTTCTGTGATGTTGCTCTTAGCCATGATACCTCTCTGCTTGGTTCTTCAGCCCTTCTGGAATCTGTGAGCTACCCATTATCCAGAACTCAGTTCATTTTATGTTCAATTTAGGGAAACTGTTTTCTATTGCTTCGAGTTAAGACCCCTAACAGGAGCACTCACCGCTCCCTGTACCTGGTGAATTGAGGAAAAGAGAAGAGATCAGAGGTATGGGAATCAGGTAGTGTTTCACTTGTGTTTTAGATTCACATTTCCAGCCTGGGGTTGGGAGGAAAGCCTAAACAAGAAAAACCGTTTACTCTGCTTCTCAAATTTGGGAGGTCTTACAAGGTGTTTCTATGGCCACATGGAACAGCCACCTCAGAGTGAAATGAGCAGCACAGCATGGTTAGGCAGAAAGAAGGCCTAAGTTTTGCTCCTCAGAGTTTCCTGGTCTTCCATGTAGTAGAGAAAGCATCTAGAGGTCCCCATGTGTCCTGAGGAGGAGAGTGGAATATAACTGATAGTGCTTGATGGTGAACTTATGAAGGGGATCACAAAAAATGGGACAAGGTGATCTCATAGTTGAGGACTGCAGGGCAGACTGACTGGGTCAGGGATGTAGTAAGAGATGCAGCCAGATCTCAGGGTGGTAAACTATGCCAATGAAGTGAGGCCAAGTTAACAGGACCATTGGGCCCTTTCTGAGCTGAGAGATAACAGGCCATTAGTTTCCATCCTTAGGCCGTATGGTTGAACAGTGACAAGGGACAACTACTATTCTCACCACAGAAGCCGCTGGAGACCCAGGGACATAGTTATTATGGGACAAGATAGAAAATAATATTGTTCCATCTTATTAATAGGGAATAGACATTCCTTCTGTGATACTGAAGTGAAACTTGAATAGAGCTCTATGATCATTTTTGTGAAACTCATTTCAGCTCAGATAAAACAGGTATGCTAGTTGACTTGTGGCCTCTTAGGGAGTTCACTTATGAAAATGAACTTCTTGTTCACTGAAATGTGGCTTGTAGGTGTTGAGATCTTTGCCCAAAGAACTTTTTTGTTCTGCCTCTACATAAGGTCAGAGTTTTTTAGAAATATTTGTTGTTAGTCAATATTTGCATTTTTCATTCCTGTAAATTGCTGTACTTTTTTTTAACAAACTGAAATTTACTTCATTTGAATATAGAACCTTAAAGTAAATTGCCTAGCATATACACAATATTCTTATTTCCCAGTGTTCAATCCAGGAAATTAGTATTTCCCTTACTCACTTGAACCAGAGAGCATGGTTTATTTCAAGCATTCATCCCTTGACCATACTGACCAAGCAGGCATCATATGAACCATATGGACGATAATAATCAATAAACACATTTTGATTGATATGACTCACCCATTTATATCCATTCATATTGCCTGGTTTTATTGAGCGATCACCGATTTCCTTGGGCATTTAGAGACACAGCTAATTCTTTTTTTTTTTTCTTTTTTAAGTATGCTCCATGCCCCACATGGAGCCCATGTGGGGCTTGAACTCAGGAATCTGACATCAAGACCTGAGCTGAGATCAAGAGTCAGACGCTTAACTGACTGAGCCAACTATCCAGGCGCCCCGAGACATGGCTAATTCTTATAGTTAAAGGAATTGATGTAGAGAGGGATGCCAAGGACTTTGCCTAAGGCAGAAGTGGAGTTAAAACTTATCAACAACTTAGTTACTTGCTCTGAGTGAACTTGTATTTGTTGGAGATAATATCCATCATCACTTTAATTTCATGCCTGTGGGACTAGGTAGTCCACATATGTAATTAGTGGTGTTGTTACCACGCTACAGTTCTACAATGACATTTTACCAAGAAGGATCCCATATAAGTTCAGTTGATTATATAATTTGAAAGCCCCTTTGCTATATATACTGTCATCTAAATGAGATTCTGTATTTTCCCAGAGGACCAAAATGTATTAAGGTGTGTATGCATGTATAATATATATTCTTTCAATTCTCATTGTCTAGGGACAATGGTATTTAATCAGCTTGATGTAAAGATAGCTCTAGGATAGTGATAAAAATGAAATTTTCAAAGATTTACTTTTTAAAAAACTCCCTGCTATTGCCAAGAAAAACATAAATAATCAAGCTGACTGGATTCTCCTAAACACATGAATGTGAACTTGCCATTTGTAAGAGGAAAGTATATGAAAGAGTGACATACTATTAATGGTTGAGTTGTCATGAGTAGCCATGATTAAAATTTTATTAGAGATTGTACAAAGACAATCTGAAATTAGCATGCCCTTAATTTTTGAAGTATGATCAATTTAAATGTCATTGTAGAACATTAAAGATTCTTCTCTTTGTATCTGTTATAATTATGAGAAAGTAATTGAAAATCATAATACTTTAAGTTCCATTTTACAGTAGTTAAATTTATACAGTAATTATATCACTTTTTTCTTATATGTATAATGACTCAAATATTATTTAACAGTCACTGTGTGAAGTAATGCTAATATGAACTTAGATGTATTCAGAGTGCTTGCCTATACAGATAACTAAACACTATTGCTGCAAAGTTGATTCATTTACTACCTTAGATTATTGTTTATAAGATAGGCTACAAGTCATTTATGAAAATGATTTATAAAAAAAAGTCTAGACTAGTAGGAATATAATAAAATCCAATCATTGTTATGGGCTGAATTGTTCCTCTCCCCCATATCATGTGTTGAAGTCCTAACTCCCAGTATCAGAATGTGACTGTATTTAGAGATAGTTTTTAAAAATTATGTTAAAATGGGGTCACTAGGATGAGCCCTAATCCAATATGGCTGGCATCATTATAAGAAGAGGAGATTAGGACACAAAGCCACGGAGGGAAGACCATGTGAAAATACAGAGGTAAGATGACCATCTGAAAGCCAAAGAGAGAAGCCTCAGAAGAAACCAACCCTGCCGACACCTTGATCTCAGACTTCTAGCCTCTAGAATTACAAGGGAATAAATTTTTGTTGTTTGATCCACCCAGTCTGTTGTACTTTATTATAGCAGCCCTAGCAAACTAATACAGATATACATACAGAGTTGTCATTTGCATATATTCAATTGCATGGAACCCCATTACTGGTGGTGTATATGACCTCATAGCTGCTAAATTTGGTTCAAGAAGCAACAACTTGGTGTTTGCAATTATTCTCAAATGGAAGACCATAGGTTATTTGTATATGTTATTTTGCTATTGTGATGTAATCCTGGGGTGTAAAAGGGCAGTGACAAGGAATAATCTATCTGTGTTCTCTAACTCTGATAGTTCACTACCTATGAGGAGAGTGTCATCAAATTCTGCCCTTAGTGCTTGCGCACTCTCTCTCTCTCACATACTGTGTGTGTGTGTGTGTGTGTGTGTGCATGTGTGTGTGGAGTGTGTGTGTGGAGTGTCAGCAGTTTTCAACCTCAATTCTATACTAGCCAAATCACCAGTTGAATATGTGATAGAATATAAACACTTCAGAAATTCTAGGTCTTGAAAATTTTGACCTCCCACATACCCTTTCTGAAGAAGCTATTAGAGGCTGTTTTCTACCAAATGAGAAAGAAAATTAAGAGAGAGAAAAACATGGGCTAAAGAAAACAGGCAGCATCAGAAAGGGGTGAAGAGAATTATAGGAGGATGGTGAGTAGAACCCCAGGATGACAGCTGTGCCCTAGGTGTCACCAGTCCTGATTATAGCAGTTTGATTCAAGATAAGCTGCCGCCTTCCCATCTTCTTTCTGAAGACAGAGTGCCCCAGGTGAGCCTTGTCCAGATTCTTACCTGTTCTTGGCTTCACATTTGCTGGTAAATTTCCTGCTCTGCTGTCCAGGGCCTTCTGCCTGGATCAGCCAGCAACACCATTTCATCCCGCAGAGGTGCTCTCTTCTCTACCTGGGAGGAACCTAAAAGCAAAAACTTCAGAGCAGCCTACCTTCCAGTACCAGACCACCTCACAGGCCTGCCAGATGTCCCAAGTGCGGTGAGCTTTGTGTTTCCCAGTTCTCACTCAACCTCGTTCCCATTACCCCAGAAAGGGCTCTGGTAAACGCTCAGTGGAGTCAACATTTATGCTTCTGTAAATTAAGTGTTATTGGGACACAATACATCCAGCTGTTTGTGTATTGGCTGTGGCAATTTTGTGCCACAGTGGTAGAATCGAGTAGTTGGGACAGAGACTGCATGCCCCTCAGCACACCTTCTCTTGAGTTGCTTCATCCCATGATGGCAACATTGCCTATTCTTTAAATGAGGTTTGTGCTTCATACTTGGCTTTTCAAACAAAGTAGTGAATGGGAGGGAAAAGGAGGATGTTATAAGGGAGGGGCTCACAGATTGTTTAAAGTATTGGTAAGCGTCAATTTCCTCACCTGGATGTTGGGTGCGTGGGGGTGCAAGCTTGGCATTGGTATTACTAGCATGAATATATTTTGTTAGTATTTATTAGTACTCTTTAAAGTAGGTATCTGTAAACTTTTTCTGTAAAGGGCCAGATAGTAAAGTCAATATTTTTGACGTTGTGGGTCATGCAGTGTCTGTCACAGAAAATACACAAACAGTCGGATGTATTGTGTTCAATAGCACTTAATTTACAGAAACAGTCAGTGGGTTAGATTTGGCCCATGATCTATAATTACACATACATGTTTTATATGCTCTTATAAATGTATGATCCACTTAAAAATAAATAAACAAACAAGCACACCCCCCAGCCCCCAAAACCTGGGATGCCAATATTCATTCCATGGTTGCTATGGTCTGAATATTTGTGTCCTCGTCCCCCATTCATATTTGAAAATCTAACATCCAAGGTGATGATATTAGGATGTAGGATCTTTGGGAGGTGATTAGGTCATGAGGGTGAAGCCCTCAGGAATAGGATTAGTGCCCTCATATGAGGCCTCTGAGAGCTTCCTTGCCCCTTCCACCATGCGAAGATACAAGGAGAAGTCTACAATTCAGAAGAGGGCCCTGACTTGACAATGCTGACACCCCAATGTTGGGCTTCCAGCCTTCAGAACTGTGAGAAATGAATTTCTGCTGCTTATAAGCTACCCAGCCTGTGGTATTTTGTTATAGCAATCCAAGTGGACTAAGACAATAGTAAATTTAAAAATGGCTTTTTAGCTCTTTCCTCTTTCTATGTGCTTCCTTCCATTCTTTTATATTTTAGTCTGATGTGTTGTCATAGTACCATACTATTGTGATTTCTGGCATATGCCCTTATAGTAGGATGGATACTGGATTGAGAATCAGGAAAACTCGGTCCTACTCCACCCCTCTTCAACTGACCAGTAGTTAAATAGTTAAGTGAAAATGCCTTCCCATCCTCCGGCCTCAGTTTCTTCCAATGTGGAATGAGAGATTTGGACTAAGTGGTTTCAGAGGCCAATTTATAACTCAAATAGTTTGCTTTTTCAGATGTCTTACCATGATTCAATTTCAGACATTTACTCATGTACTTCCTTCCTCCCTTGCCCCCTCCCAAATCCCACAAAGTGCAGCTTAAGTCATGCATGAACATTTTCTTGGTTATTTCCATCTCAGTGTTCTAGGTTAGAGGATTTGTATACTAATCAGTGTTTTAGATCTGAACATTCTGTGTTTGTCAGGAAGACAGTTGTTTTTTTAACTGCACAGATGAACTCCCAAATGAAGAATAGAGACTTAGTAATTGTACTGTCCTGAGAGAAGAATTACAAAATCTATCCAGAATCTGTCATAATATCCTAATGGTGTTGGTTGGATTATAAATTAAAGGCTTGTCAAGTAATCTATTTTAGAAATGCAATTTTTTAGGTGTTTATAAATCCCGTGGTGCTGATACTTTTCATACAGGTTGTCAACTGCGGTATAAAATTTTATTTCTATAGGTTTAGATTTATAGATGAGTATCAGAAATGAGAAGATAAAGCCCATAGTTCATTGGTAGATAGCTGGACCAAACGCAGGGAAGAGTGAGTGGTCCTTGATGATGATTCATCTCTAAAGATGAAGACATCCTGACCAGGCTACCTGGGTAGTAGCTTGGAGGCAGCACATTTAAAAGAAAATGTATAACACTCTTAGAAAGGGAGGAATGATAGTCAAATTTTTCTTCCAATAAATGAAAATAAAAAATATATCAAATGAGAAGATAGAGGGTGATTAGATTTCTATGCTCTCAAGTCTTTTGGGTGATTATCTCACTAAGAGAAATCCTAATGTAATCAATTCCACATATGTGCATCAATTGACTTCCATTTCTCAGTTCCAGCGAATGCATAGGAAATGAGTGCAAATTCACATTATACTTTAAGTAGTACCGATGGGGTCTGGACTAGGAAAGTGAAGGTGTTTTCAGAGAAGAAAAGCAATTCATCCCAATGGGCTGGACTTGCCAATAGTGGCCTAGGAAATTACCAATTGCTTAGGGAGGTTGCAGGTATTATGATGTCCTCATTTCTACCCTTTTCCTCACTCGGCCTCCATGATCTCCCAGTAAGCCTGGAACAGGGCCTTGCACATATTAGCTGCTCAGTGAAGATTCGTTGACCTGAATTCTCTTTAGACAGGCCTTTTTTCTTCAGAGGAGCATCTCCTCAGCTTCAGTAACAGTCATAAAACAACTTAACAAGAGCATGGCTGTCTAGGTCAGAATGTAATCCTAAACAATTTATTTGAGCCTGGCTATTCAATTTCAATTTACTGATTACAGAGCTCCTACTATGTGTCAGAAATGAGAGAAGAGTAAGTGAAGCTCCAGGTTTTGAGGTTGTGAGAGGGATATTTCAGTTCAATTCTATTTTATTCCATTCTAATAAATAGAAATGTATTAAGTATATACTCAGAGCCGAACCATGCTGGACATTTATTGTCAATTACTCTTCAAAATAGCATGACACAAATGGTGTTTTCATTTTCCCTATTTTGCGGTTGAATTTAGAGGGTCTACAGTGGTTACAAGCCCTACCAAGGTGATCCTGCAAATAGTAACATGGAGGTTGCGAGTGAAATATAAGTTTTTTGCCTCCAAATTCCATATTTTTTCCCACCACACCAAACTGCTCTGTAACAAGCCCTACTGCTTGGACACAATTAAAAGGGAGCTCTTTGATCTGGCTGTTCACCTACTTTCAGAACTGGGGAGGCCCCTCAAACACCGACCAGTCATTGACCTCCCTGTTGCTGAGCCTAAGTAATCAGACCTGAGACTTAGGAAACACAAGACAAGGTAGCTAATTTGCTTACTTTTCTTCCTTTGGAACAAGTTAATTTCTCTGGGATTTTTTTTTAATTTCTGTAATACGTTTAACAAAATCACCCTCATCACAGGGGTGCTATGTGTATTCAGTCTTCCAGTTTCTTTGGATAAACCTGGTTTGACCACTAGCCCTGCCTAATCTAGGCCACACCCCTGCTCACTTGTTTGTTAATTGATTCATTCACTCAGCATTTATTAAGCATTTATTTATGTTGGGCAACATGCTTCATACAAGGGATTCAACTGTGAATGACACATAGTTCTCTTGCCTTTATAAACTTCTGGTCTAGAGGGCAATTATAATGAAATATGACCACAGTATGTGGTGCTATGGGACTAGTCTAGGTGGCCCAGAAAGACCACTCCCTAGAAGAGGTGATGTGTAAGCTAGTTGAGAAATGAAATATGAATGGAAGTTGCCAGGCTAAAGAGGAGGAATATAGGAGCAGGTGAAACATGTTGCTGGATGTCTCTGCGGAATTGTTGATGTTTTTAGCCATTTCCTCCCCACTTCTCCAGCCCCTGCTGCAGAAAAGTGCACTAACCACGCTTCCCTCCCAGTTACAAAGCCTTCGTAAGTCATCTAAACCTATCCTACTGGGCCACAGGGGAGCAGGTGTAAGGATTAATGACCCTGTAGGAAAAAGCTCCTGCTCTAATTAATCAAGGAAGACTCACCATTGGTCACATTCATTCAGGGCCTTACACAACTTATGCTCACTTGGTTCTCATATACTGTTAAAACTATCCACATCTCTCTCAGATGTTTAAAGGCCTTGCTAGGGAACAAGTTCAAGAGAACTGTGCATAGGATGGAAGAGATAGTTGGCTATAGAGCTGTTTACTAAAGAAGGCAACCTTTCTCCTGAGGTTTTTGATCTATGTGAATGTGAATAGTGTGGGTGATGTGTGAATGGATCTTTTCATCTCTCTTATGTGAGCCAGTATTCATTTACCTCAACTGTCACACTTCTTCTTTGTTTTTCTTTTCTTTTCTTTTCTTTTGATTCAGATTTTATCTTTGTACCAAAGAGCAAAAGAAACTAATGATAACTACAAGGGTAGCCTAGTCAGCAAACAGTCTCCTGTCTAGTTAGTGATTTTCCAGAAGCTTGAAATTGCACTATGTGTGTTGGGGGCTGACGATGGTTTAAAAAAAATTATAACTCATTTCTTAAATCTTTGACTAGTCTTGAAAAACACCACGGTCTCTCTGTTAAAATGTTACTAGGTTTCTTACTTAATCTCTGCATTCTTTCCCTTCTGTTCTGTCAGTTGAGTATTTATCATCTGTAGCTTAATGGCCCTATGGTGCCTTCATTATCTAGGTCACTGTACACAAAAGAAGACTTTTCATTTCTTTGTACCCTTTGGCTTTGATTGGTCTCTGTACATTTATGCCTTTATTCAGTTGTCCATCAAATATTTCTTGATCAAGGCTCTGGGGAGGTATTGGGGAAGATCCACGAAGAAAAGGACATGATCCCTTTGCCTAAGGGAGTCGAGGGAAAAAGCGTACACAAGCAGATAACACATGAGGCAGTGTGAGACACAGTGTGACATTGAGGTAAACAAATTGCTGTGGGATACTGTCTCTCAAGTTGGCAAAAGTTTCTAGAGGGGATGAGAGTGTTTGACTCATATTCATTAGATCACAGTATCTAAGATTTTTTTTTAAAGATTTTATTTATTTATTTATTTATTTATTTATTTTTATTTTTTTTTTTTAAAGATTTTATTTATTTATTTGACAGAGAGAGACATAGCGAGAGAGGGAACACAAGCAGGGGGGAGTGGGAGAGGGAGAAGCAGGCTCCCCGCAGAGCAGGGAGCCCGATGTGGGACTCGATCCCAGGAGCCTGGGATCATGACCTGAGCCGAAGGCAGTCGCTTAACCAACTGAGCCACCCAGGCGCCCAAGATTTTATTTATTTATTTGACAGAGAAAGACACAGCGAGAGAGGGAACACAAGCAGGGGGAGTGGGAGAGGGAGAAGCAGGCCTCCCGCGGAGCAGGGAGCCCGATGCGGGGCTCGATCCCAGGACCCTGGGATCATGACCTGAGCTGAAGGCAGATGCTTAATGACTGAGCCACCCAGGCGCCCCAAGATTTTTTTTTTTTTATTGAAGTGTGGTTGATACACAATGTTACATTAGGTTCGGGTGTATACATAGTGATTCAACAACTCCATATGCTGTGCTCACCATAAAGTGTAGCTACATTTGGCATCTGTATCTAAGATTTTTGAGTTAACATTGTGCCTGATGGTTGCAGCTCATCTAGTGAGAATATGGCCTCTGAGCACTGAAGTTGTACTTTTGTGTATTCTGTATCTTATCTCATGGTCACAAGCATATTACAAAACAGTGGTCTTTGACTCAGGGCCCACTAGCAAAATCTCTGTAACCCAGACACCCTTTCTCCCATTTTCCCTCTCATTCAGCAAGTGCCTCTACGGGGAACCTGCATCTGTACTTTTGGATGCATTTATTATAGTCTCAGCAAGTTTAGCTTTTTTTTTTTTTAATAATTAAAGTATAATTGACCTATGACATTATATTAATTTCAGGTGTTTGACATAAATGATTCAACATTTGTATACATTGCAAAATGATCACCACAAGTTACACATTTTTTTTCCTGTGATGGGAACTTTTAAGATTTACTTTCTTAGCATCTTTTAAATATGTAATACCATATATTGACTGTAGTCACCATGCTGCACATGACATGCCATCCCCATGACTTATTTATTATGTAACTGGAAGTTTGTACCTCTTGATCCCCCTTACCCATTTCACACATCCCCCTCCCCTCTGGCAGCCACTGTACAGAGAACCAATCTATTCTAAGTTTTATTTTGTTTGTTTGTTTTGGTTTTTAGATTCCACATATAAGTGGAATCATATGGTATTTATCTTTCTCTGACTCATTTCACTTAGCATAATACACTCAAGGTCCATCCATGTTGTTGCAATAGCCAAGAGTTCATTCTTTTTGATGGCTGAGTAGTATTCCATTTATATATATATAAATCACAGCTATATATCTCACATCTTTCATTCATTTGTCCACCCATGGACACTTAAGTTGTTTACGTATCATAGCTATTGTAAATATAATGCTGCAATGAACGTAGAGGTGCATATATTTTTTCAAATTAACGTTTTGGTTTTCTTTGCTAGACCGTATGGTAGTTTTATTTTGAATTTTTTGAGGAACCTCCGTACTATTTTCCATAGAGGCTGCACCAATTTACATCCCCACCAACAGTGTACAAGCGTTCCTTCTTCACATCCTTGCCAACACTTTTTATTTCTTGTCCTTTTGATAATAGCCATTCTGACAGGTTTGAGGTGGTATCTCATTGTGGTTTTGACTTGTATGTCCCGGATGACTACTAACATTGAGCATCTTTTCATGTGCCCATTAGCCATCTGTATGTCTTCTTTGGAAAAATGTTTATTAAGATCCCCTGCCCATTTTTTAATTTGATTGCTTGGGATTGTTGTTGTTGTTGTTATTGAGTTGTGTAAGTTCTTTTTATATTTTAGATATTAACCCCTTATTGGGTATATAGTTTGCAAATATCTTCCTTCATTCAGAAGGTTACCCTTTCATTTTGTTGATAGCTTCCTTCACTATGCAGGAACTTTTTAGTTTGATGTAGTCCCATTTGTTTATTTTTGCTTTTGCTGCCATTGCCTTTGGAGTCCAAAAAAATATCCCCAAGAGTCAAGGAGCTTACTGCCTGTGTTTTCTTCCAGGAGTTTTGTGGTTTCTGGTCTTTGATTCAATTCTTTAATCCATTTTGAGTTAATTTTTGTGTCTGGTGTGAGATGGTGGTCCAGTTTCATTCTTTCGAATGTAGTTGTCCAGTTTCCCCAGCACCATTTATTGGAGAGACTGTCCTTTCTCCATTGTATATTCTTGCCTCCTTTGTTGTAACTCAGTTGACCACATTTATACATGGGTTTATTTCTGGACTCTATATTCTGTTTCATTGGTCTACGTGTCTGTTTTTAATGCCAATATCATACTGTTTTGACTACTATAGCTTTGTAATATAGGTTTAAAAAGTTTTTATTTAAATTCCAGTTAGTTCACATACAGAGTAATGTTTCAGGTGTACAATATAGTGATTCAACACTTCCATACAACACCTGCTGCTCATCACAACAAGTGCACTTCTTCATCCTCATCACCTATTTCACCCATTCCCCCACTTACCTCCCCTCTGGTAACCATCAGTTTGTTCTCTATAGTTAAGAGTCTCTTTCTTGGTTTGCCCCCTCCCTCTTTTTTCCCCTTTACTCATTTGTTTTGTTTCTTTAATTCCACGTATGAGTGAAATCCTGTGGTGTTTGTCTTCCTCTGACTGATTTATTTTGCTTAGATTAATACTCTCTAGCTCCATCCATGTCTTTGCCAATGACAAGATTTCATTCTTTTTTATGGCCGGGTAATTTATACACACACACACCCCCCACAATATATATCACATCTTCTTTATCCTTTCATCTATTGATGGACACTTGGGCTGTTTTCATAATTTGGCTATTGTAGATAATGCTATAAACATCGGGGTGCATGTATCCTTTTGAATCTGTATTTTTGTATTCTTTGGGTAAATACCTAGAAGTGCAATTCCTGGATCATAGGGTAGCTCTATTTTTAACTTTTTGAAGATCTTCCATACTGTTTTCCAGAGTGGCTATACCAGCTTGCATTCCCATCAACAGTGCAAGAGAGTTTTTCTCCACCTTCTTGTCAATACCTGTTGTTTCTTGTGTTGATTTTAGCCATTCTGACAGTTGTGAGGTGGTATCTCATCATGGTTTTGATTTGCATTTCCTTGATGGTAAGTGATGATGAACATCTTTTCATGTGTCAGTCGGTGATCTGTATGTCTTCTTTGGAGAAATGTCTGTTCATGTCTTCTGCCCATTTTTAAATTGGATTATTTGTTCTTTGGTGTTGAATTTTGTAAGTTCTTTATATGTTTTAGATACTAACCCTTTATTGAATATATCATTTGCAAATATCTTTTCCGTCTTTGGGTTCATCTTGTTTGGAACTCTCTGGGCTTCTTGGGTCTGGATGTTTGTTTGCTTACCCAGGCCATGGAAGTTTTTAGCCATTATTTTTTCAAACAAGTTTTCTGCCCATTTGTCTTTCTCTTCTCCTTCTGGGATTCCTATAATGCAAATCTTATTTGGCTTGATGTTATTCTTTTTAAAATTCTTCTTTCTTTTTCCTGCTCTGTTTGGGTGAGGCTAAGGGAGAGCAAAAAGACGGCATCCCCCAGGCAGTGTTCCCTGAGAGCACTTCTGTAGCCTCTAGATGTGTGGCAATCCTGAAGCATGTCTTTTAAGCTGTAGCTCCAGAACAAGTAAATAGGCCTTTTCATAGGAGATGGGGTGTGTTTTGGTCTGCTGTTTGTACAGTGCCCAGGAGATGGTAGCCTGCCAAGAAACCTTCTTTCTGATTGTTTCAGATCTATAGGGCCCAGGAATGCAATTCACCCTGGCCACCAGAACCAGGCCCTCAAGGGCCGTCCTTTGTGTGGGTTACATGTGCCTACCAGCTCAGGCAGAGCTATAGGGATGATGCAAATGTGGGGTACCCGGTTGCCTGGCTCTGGTGGGTCCAGAAGGGTGGGATGTGGGCAGGGTGTGCCCACTAGTACTAGCAAAAATGGTGGAAAAATGGCGCCTCCCACTGCCAAGACTAGCAAGGTAGAATGAGAACATAAAAATTGCACTCACCAGTCCCTGCATGCAAGCCCTTCAAGAGCAGAATCTCTACCCCCTATAGCCCTATGGTTCTCCTGGGTATAAGTCCCACTGGTTTTCAAAGCCAGGTATTTTGGGAGCTCATATCTCTGTTACTGGTCCCAAACATTGAAGTGCCGGATGTGGGGCATAAAGCTCTTATGCCTCACTGAGGAGCTCCATATTTCTGAGACTCCTGATTATGAGTCACTGTGTTGGCGGTAGGGTTTTTGGAAAGACTGCATCTCCCCATCCTACCTTTCTCAGTGTGGCCCTTTTATCCTTTGTTGTGGAGAAGCTGTTCAGCTAGTTTTCAGGTCTTTTTCAGAGGTAATTATTTCATATGTATCTATAGATTTATTGTGTCTGTGGGAGAAGGTGAGTTCAGATTTTCTTATGTCGCCATCTTGAATTGCCTCCTCTAATGGTAGAGTGCCTCTCACCACCCCTATGGCCCCACCAGAGCATTTATCTATGCTAGTTACCTTTCCTTTCCTTTTTGGTTCATTTTGTTATTTGTTGTTTTTCTAGTTTCTTAGCTGAATACTTAGCTCATTTATACTAAATCTTTCTCTTTTTTAAATAAATATTTAAACTCTAAATTTTCCCAAGTACAGCTTTAGTTATATTCCATAGGTTTTGATATGAGTTATTTTCTTTTGCGTTAAGTTCTAGAAAATTTATACCTTCAAGGTTTTTTTTTTTTCAATTTGGCATTTATCAGAATGTTCCTTAATTTTTTTAAAGGATTTATTTATTTATTTTAGAGAGGCCACAAGCAGGAGGGGCAGAGGGAGAGGGAGAGAGAATCTCAAGCAGACTCTGCTGAGTGTGGAGCCTGACACAGGGCTCAGTCCACAACCCTGAGATCATGACCTGAGCTGAAACCAAGAGTCAGATGCTTAACTGACTGCACCACCCACGTGCTCCAAGAATGTTCCTTAATTTTTAAGTGCTGAAGTTATGGGGTCATCTCTGAGTTGTTAATTTCTCTTTTTATTGGACTGTGGTCAGAGTATGTAAACTATGTTATCTTTAAATTTGAGAATGTAGTTAGCTTTCCCCTTGGCCAGGTATGTGAGCAATTTTTATTAGTGTTCCAATAACGTAGGAGAAGAATGTGTTGTTGCTGTTTGTAGGGTTGCTATCTGTCTCTCTCTCTCTCTCTCTCTCTCTCTCTCTCTGTATCTTTGTGTGGTGGGTGGTATGTGTGTATATACACAGATGGTCCCTGACTTATGATGGCTTGACTTATGATTTTTTGATGTTACAATGGTGTGAAAGTGATATGCATTCAGTAGAAACTATACTTTGAATTTTGAATTTTGATCTTTTCCCAGGCTAGTGATATATGATCCAGTAGTCTCTCATGATGCTGGGCAATGGCTGCAAGCTGCAGCTCCCAGTCAGCTCTGCGATCTCAAGGGTAAACAACCAATACACTCACAACCATCCTATAACCATATAATCATTCTGTTTTTCACTTTCAGTATAGTACTGAAAACCAATACACTCACAACCATCCTATAACCATATAATCATTCTGTTTTTCACTTTCAGTAGAGTACTGAAAACCAATACACTTACAACCATCCTATAACCATATAATCATTCTGTTTTTCACTTTCAGTATAGTACTGAATAAATTACATGAGATATTCAGCACTTTATTATAAAATAAGTTTTGTATTAGATGATTTTTTCCAACTGTAGGCTAATGTAAGTGTTCTGAGCTTGTTTAAGGTAGGCTAGGCTAAACTATGATGTTTGATAGGTTGGGTGTATTAAATGCATGTTATTTTATTGTATTAAAATATTTTCAGTATAATGATGGGTTTATTGGGACATAACCCCATGTTAAGTCAAGGAAGATTAAATTAAATTGAGCTTTTTAATAAGTTTAATTAATTAACTAGTTAATTAAGTTAAATTGAGCTTTTAATATATATTATTAAAATATTTTATAAGGTTTTTTTTTTGGTATGGCCTCCTCCCACTTCTATCCCCATCAGTGATCCTGTTTTTTGTTTTTTTTTTTTAGTTTTTGCTGTCTTCCTACAAGGTTTTGCTTAATGTATTTCATTGTTATGCTGTTTTTTTGCATGATAATTTAGTCTAGTTTTATTAACTTTGTGGGTTCTAGCTTTTACCATCACAAAATTTCTTTCTGTCTGATTCAGTACTTTAGATCTTGGGGTAACCCTATAACTGATAGTATATTGTCACTCTTTTCATTTGCATTTGCTTGATATAACCAGTATCCTTTTATTTATTTTCTTTCTATTCTTTAAAAATATTAAGTTTTTGTAAATAGGTAATTGGAGCAGAGTCTGACTAGATACCCAAACTGGCCCTTTCTGTGTCAATAGCTAAATGACAGTTTTCAGTACTCTTGCTTGAAGATGGGGACACAGGACTGGTCTTCTCAGTAAAATGTGGACAGAAGTAATGTGTATCACTTAAAAGTCTTGCCTTGAAAAGATCCCCTAAAATCCTGTGTGTTCTCACTCTGTCTTTGTTCATGGACTAACTAAACTCAGACGATCCAGCAGAGGATTTTGAGGCCCTAGCACAAGGGAGATATAAGGATGGAAGCTTATATGGAAAACTTCAAGGAGACCACCCAAGTAGATTGTGACATGAGGGGATCTATTTTGTTGTTTTTTGGTCATAGTATTTAGTCTACCATAATATGGAAATAAATTTAAAATGCTTCAAATTCAAAAGGTACATGCATAGATACAGTGGAAAGTAATTCATCTATCCACTCTGGTCTGCCAGCCACCATGTTCTCTTCTCCAGAGGCAGCCGTAGTCAAGAATAGTTTTTGTGTATCTCCCAAGAGAATTCTGTTCAGATCCTTTTACTTATTTACTATTTGAACCATTGATCTTTTCCTATCAATTTAAAATTTCCATTGGTATATTAAGGAAATTAGGGCTTTTTGGTGGTATAAGTGGCTAATCTTTTTCTCAGTTTGTCTTTTTTTACCATGTAGAAAGTTTTGATTTATATGTAGTTGAACTTGTCAGTTTTTTTTAATGGAATCTCGTTTTGTGTAGTGGTATACACAATTTCTCTACATTTATCTATCAATATATCAAATTTAAATAGACCTATGCTTTTTCCTCCCTAAGTCATTTACTTCTCCACTCTCCCATTTCCGTCAACACCTTTAGAAGTCATTTACTGTCCTGATTCTGAACACTCTCCAACTCCCCCACCTTCACCCCATATCTCTTGGGTTTTTGCTGAGATAGTTGGGAATTTTAGGTCCAGGCTCTACATATTTTTAATTAGAAAATGTCCTTTCTGTTTCAACAAAAATCCTTGCAAAACCCTTTTATTAGTTTTTAATATCATTATCCTCATTCATTTAGACATAAGTATAAAAATGATATGATTTATTGTTCAGTGCTGTTTCTTGTACTTTGTTCAGAAGATTTTTGTTCAGATTTGATTTTCATTTAGCTAGAATACTTCCTTGAATGAGTTCTTCAGAAGTGCCTTCTTAGCCCTTGCAAGTCTAAAAATATCTTTTCCTTGGTTTTTCATGTAAGTGAGACCTTGGCCAACAGACATTATTTAGCTACAGGTCTTTTATCTCAGCAAACTGTAGATGTTGCTGCACTGTATTCTGGCTTCTAGTATCACACATAAGGTGCTTGATGCTACTCTGTTTATTTTTCTTTAACAAGAAAGCTTTCCTTTCTTTAGAAGCTTTTAAGAATGTTTTTTTTAAACTTGGGGTTCAGAAAGTTAATCAGGGTAGGTCCTCAGGGTAGGTCCAACTATGTCTTTATTTCATTAACCATGTCTGGGTTTCAGTAAGCTCTTAGAGTCTCAAAACTCAAGTTATTTTTTAGCTGAAGAAAGTTGTTGCTATTATATTGTTGATGATTTACTTCTTTTCTACTATTGTTGATGATCTACTTCTTTACTCTTTCCTTCCTGGAGGTCTTAGTAATCATGTTAGGTTTCCTGGATCTTTCCTCAGTGTCTCTTATTTTTTTATTAATTAGATCCATTTCTTTGTATTTTTGCTCTGCAATATGGAATTGTTCCCCTTTTTTATCTTGTAGAAAACCAATTTGAATTTTAGTAGAGACTGTTCCTTTTAAAACTTCTTTTTGACTTTAATAATTTAGATATCATATTTGTCAGTTCCTGAGACATTTTTTTGTGCATAAGTTGTATCATCTTAAGACCTCATTAAATTTATTAATTTAATAAACTTATTAATTAATTGATGAATTTTATACATTTATTAATCCTTCCTATTTTCTGTTTCTTTTATTAATTCTCTCTCCATAAGAGATACCCTGTTCAGTTCTTTTACCTTTAAACAGCTTGGGATCTCATTTTTATTCTATTAATGTCAAAGCTTTCCTGATATACTGGAAGTTAATTAAGTCTACAGTCTTTTGGTACTTACTCCTGCATCAGCAGATGATAGGAAATATGGTGAGAGTTTATCCTCCAAAAGACAAGCAGTCCACAGTTTGGCAGACTGGAACTCTGATGCAAGTCTGGTGTGAGGAGGCCCCTTGGTGTCAGGAAGGAATTGCGAAGGATTATATTCAACCTGCTGATACTGCCGCTTCCCAGAGATGCAAACAGATGTTTTTCACTATTGTGAGGGAACCTGCTCAGGTAAACTGAACTCCACCCTATCCTCATCCTTCAACCTCCCAGGCTGCCCTGGAGTCTTCTTTGCTACATATTCCACCGGAGAGGCAAGCCTCTTCTGGGTTCCAGGTCAACTAACTTCCCAGCAGTACAACCAATAAGTTCTACCACCACTGAATTTTCTTCCCAAGTGAGTCTCTATCTCACATGTCATCATGGATCTTGTCTAGGCCCCAGCATGTTGTCAGGGTTACTTTTAGTTGTTTAGTTGGTCTTGCTAAGAGTTTTCAGGAAGAGAGAATCAAGGACTGAAGTCAGGATACTCTCTTCCCAGAATCTCCCTCTCCCTTACCTCCATTCCCAATAATCATCTTACTGAAGAGGGAGGAGGGATCATGAAGTTGTAGATCTAAGGCCTAGCACTTCCTCTTTAGTGTGTGCACAAGTACCATGGCCTTATGCTCTCATGGTCTCAGTACTTCTGTCATCAGCAGTGGCATGATTCTTTGGATTTATTCTTTATGATAGCCCATGATTCCGAGAGGCTTGACAGAGTATCCTTGGAGTACTAAGTAGCCTGACACCATGGGGTACTCAAAATCATCTATTTCTTCTGTCCCCCACTGAGCTCCCAACAGTCTGCTTGTTCCAGCCTGGGCCCTCACTCACATACACAGTCTTCACTGCTTGGGAAGTTGACCAGGTTGCTTTTGTTCTCTGCTCGGGAGCCAACTCTTAACCTAGTCAGTCAAGATCTCCTCAGTGTGCCTCTGGGGCTATCAGGTAAGCAAATCCTGGCTGGTGCATCCTTCTGGATCTCCCGGGTGTACCTTAACTGGGAGTGAATACTTTGCTTAAGTCCTTGCTCTGGGGAACTGACTACCTACCACTTCTCTTACCTAATAGTGTTGGCATCAGGTTGAAATGAGACAATGTTTGCAAAACTGTCATGTACAGAGACCCCCACTTAATGTAACTGTCCTGACTTCTGTTGTGTGTGTGACATTTGAGCTTGTATCCTCTATAGGGCACATTAGTGTGCTTACTCTCCTCCAGGGCTAATTTATTCCTTTTGATCTTTCATGCAAGACATTCCAGCGGGTTTAAATGGTATGCCATCTCCTTGCTACCACACCACCCTTTGCCTGTTTCAAAACTTCTTGAGTTTCATGGATTTTGATACTAACCCTCCCAGGAAACCCACTCTTCTCATGTTTATATCCTTACATCACTTTATTCAGCTCGCTAAGTGCATATTTGAATTCTATGGTTTGGGACTTTTCCATGTATCTTTATTGTGACTCCTGTTTTATTTTACATTTCGTTAAAAGCACAGGCCTAACTTACTTTGTCTTTTACACCCTCTCAACACTTGGTATAATACAGCAAGCATTCAAGAAACAGAACTAAAGCAATTTAAACAGCAGCACTGCTCCTCCCCCCACCACTAAAAGCTAAAATTCACCTTTTTCTTTCCTAGAAATATTTATCTGGGGACACATGTATGCAAATATTTCACTTGTCACTGATTTTCCCTATACCTATATGTAAAACTGTGCATGCCATTAGGCCCACCTTTTGGAATTGGAGTTAGTTTTAAAAATGAAAAAATATATTAGTACATTACCCTTGCCGCTTGTGTGGGTGGTGATGCCGGGGAGCAGGAGTGATTAAGGAAAAGAGAGGATAGATAGACAAGTAGGTAGATAGGTGGAGAGATAGGTAGATAGATAGATAGATAGATAGATAGATAGATAGATAGATAGATATTTTGTGCTTAGGTTTTGGAAACCACCTTTAATATCCAAAAGTTCTTTTTTCTCAAGAGACTTTTTGAAATCAGGGCTAGGGTAATTGACAAAAGACAAGCTCTAAGAAGCCTTGGATTTGGCACTTTGCCCACATGATTGGTATCTGAGTACTGAATCTAATCCTTCCTTGCACTCATTCTGTTTAACTTGCAAGAAATGTTGAGCAGAGCTGTGTCTCAGAGAGAGGGAGGAAGGGAGGGAGAGAGAAAGATTTGGTAGTATGAATTCATTACCTGAACTTCAACATTCTATTTTATTGGAGACATTTTAGTCCAGAGCACTCACAGCTAGTTTTGCAGCACATGGGTTAAAATAAAATACTAAGGGTCATGAGAAAAATGTAACTCCTTGAGTGCTGCCATAAAGGGGACCTGCCTGCTCCTTTGAATTTGCAGGGCTAATTAAAGCCAGCATCTTAGGAAATACAGTGCTAGAGAGAGAACATAGTCAGTTGTTATCACTGAATATGTCACTAGAAATTACTGTTATATTTATGGCTAAAAGGCATTTGAAAGTGCAAAAAAATACTGTTCTGCAAACAGCACAGAAAAATTTAATCTATGGTCAATCTCACTGTGGGATGTATAATTCTAGTAATGAGTGCTGAAATGGGCTAATGGGAGCCTGCCTTAAAAATGTACTAAATACAGGGGGGGAAAAAAAGGTTTGATGCATGAAATAAGCCTGTTGGTTAACCTAGGGGAGTGGAAACTTTCAGGTTCAGTGTTATTTTCAAACCCTTAGTTGAGAAGGTGCTCTGGAGGCTGAACATTTCTGCTGGCTTTCATAGTCTGTTGTGAGGACTCAATTTCTGTCTTTAGGAATCTGTTCTGTTTTTCAATTCATCCTGTCATATCAATTTGCACCTGCCCTCTGATGGGAGCCTGCATTACCATGTAACTAGGGAACTATTAATTAGAGATTGTATTTAAAATTGTATGCACCAGGACAGTCTTAGGAGTAAAATAATTTATTTTAATGAGGGGTCCTCTGGGAGTCGATCTATAACCGTCTGACTGCAGCATAGCTTGATTAGAAAATACAATGTTTCCACTGCATACAAAACTGAAACCTGAGTGACACCACCAATAAACTCTCTCTTCTCTAAGAATGCAAATCAAGCTATGGTAGAAAGTGTCTTAAATCCTGAATTATTATTTTTCTCTAAATGTTTTGGAAAAATACCATCTGGAAATTAGATTTAGAAAGCATGAAATTATTGTGGTATTTATATCAATAAACTGATCTTATTCCAAGAAATTGAAAGAGTTAAAAACCTAGTTATTTGCAAACATTTGGTTTAAGCAAATGAGGGTTGTTTTTGTTTTGTTTTGTTTTGCATGGGCCTGGGATGTCTGGAAATGAGGAGTTCTTACTCCTCTGGATGTCTCTTTATTTCGTAACTAAAGTATAAGAACACCTCCCTTGGAATGTTTGCTTTGGAGACTGGAAGAACCTAAACTTGTGCTCAAATATTTCCTTAAATAATCAATTTTCAGTTTTGTAACTGTGTTTTGAGATCACTTGTACCTGTTTCACTCATTTGAGGATGTGCACAATTATTTTAACACATCAAGCATTAAAGTCATTCTACAAGTGCTGCAGTAATTGTTCATAGAACAAGTTTCTCAAAATGCACTTAATATTAATGACTTGAGTCTTACATTTGGAAGTGTGGAAATGTATCATGCTATTTCTGGGGAGTAGAATGAGATGAATAATTCACCAATATTTAATTTTTTTTTTCTAAAATCGATTTTGCCCCCTCATTACATTGTAGTGGCTAGAGTATAAAAGTCAAGAATTACTGTCCTACACAAACTATGATGTGTTCAGCAGTGTTGGTAGGGAAAGAAAGCAGAGTTGGCATAAATACATCTGCCTTATTAATGCAAAAAAGCTCATGGGACTCCCTTATTCCAATTCGAGTTTCCAGGGGCAGGCTTTTGGAGAGCAAGAGCCTCTTTGTTTCTCCACACCGTGTAGTGCATTGTCTTGTACACGGCAGGTGCTCCATAAATATTTGTTGAAAGAGATTAACCCATATCATGTTGAAAGAGTTAAACCCACTATTCATTGGCTGACCACTCTGTGCCAGGTGCCCCGCTAAACAGTTTATTTTCAACATCTCCTTTAGTCTTATGTCTTTGTATCATTCCCATTTAACAAATGGAAAAAACTAAAGTACAATTAAGTGTTTGCTTGATGCCAGAAAAGTAGGAGGTAGATGGCATCAAACCCATGTAGGCCTGATTCCAAAGCCTGTGATCATTGGGGTAGACTGCTTGCCCAGAAGAATGTATGAATGAATAAATGGATTCATATTTTATCATCCCATGATTTTGAAACTACTTAAGTATAATTTCCTTGAATTTTTTACCCGCCTATTCCAGTCTCCCTCTGAATTGGTATCAGGATAAAACAAACAAGCAGTCAGAATATTGTCTTCTAACACACCATTTTAGAATGCAGTCTTCAGCAGTGTTTTGCATTTACATGTGGAGATGGCCATTAGTAGGCTTTCTGAAGAGATAGAGGCATGAAAAGGAGAGGAGAACAGTTTTGAATATCCAGTGTTCAAAAGTTTTTCCCTTTTCTGTGCTGTTCGGAAACTGGCAAGTTTTCGAGATTTTGCCCTCATCTGGTCTCCCGATTGTTGATATGAAAGGAAATCATGACGATGGCTGCACGGCATCTTGGTTCCTGTTAAAGGATCCTCTGAGACCTCTCTGGAAAGTGGCCATGGGCCGAATCTATTAACTATTAACTTGCCATGCTCTGAACCCAGTTCCTAGTTCTTGGACTCCTAAACATCAGAGGACATTGACCAGAAGAATCTCTATTTTCTCAGATGTAATTGTCTGATAAGCACGCCATTCTCCCAGGCACCAGAGTGCTAAGCTAGGAGACCTCTTTATTTCTCTTACTTAGTTGTCTTCTGGATCAAGTCCCTAAGATCAAATGAATTTTGCATGCATAATATCGTTAGCCTTTCTTACTTTCCATCTCTGCAGTACAGGTCTAGACCACCATCATTGCTCCCGTAGACTACAGCAGCCTTCTGAAAGGTCTCCTTATTCACATTCTTGTATTCCTGCAGCCCATTTTCCACACTGAGGAGTGATCTTTCCAAAGAGAAAATCAGGTGTTGTCACTGCTCTGCTTAAAGGCCTTCAAAGTTCCCTGATTGTTCATGGCATGTCACAGTGACAACTCCTTGCTAGAGCATTCCAAGTACCTGCCATCTGGTTCTCACCCACCTTGGGGTTGTATTTCTTGATGTTGCTCCTCCCACAGTATACACTCCAGCAGTAGATGAGATGGCTAGTTGTAGTAGATGGAGCAAGAATTGTGGAGCCCTAAAACCTACCTTATTTGGAATCCTGGCTTTGCCATTTACCAGCTGTGTGACTGTTGGTGAGTTAGCTAACAACGTCCCCGAGCCTCTCTGTTCCCATCTGTAACAGTGGGGATAATGGCATGTGCCTCAAAAGTTGTCAGGAAGATTAAATGAGACAGTGTATGCACATAACATCTGGTGAGTCTATTTCACTGTGATCCTGTTTTGCCTTGTGTCATAAGTGTTGTTGACATTCCTATTTTCTGTGTGTTCTAAGTGCCTCGGCAGCCACGGTGGTGTCTCGTTCATCTCTCTATCTCACACGGCACTTAGCACAGTGTCTTACACATAATAATCGCTTAAAAACGTGTTGAATTGATTTGAAATAAAATGACAGCCTAGCCGTTCAATAGCTGAGTTTCGTACCAACTTTCTGAAGAACACAATGTGAGTCACCCATCGGAGTGTTCATCTGTATATGTATGAATACCAAGCATTTTTGCCCAGTAACCAAAATGCAGTATCATAGATGATATCTAAACTCTCCCTTATATCCTGTGCCCCTAATTCTGGCCCTTGTTTTCTGAGATCTCATGGCTTTGCATTTGCAAAGTGGAGCTACTCTAAAAATACAGTTAGCAAGAATGACTGCTTCCATTTTCTCCTCTAGTGCAACTGTTGTATTCCTCACTGCAGGTGTACCTCCTTTTCTGCAACACAAGTATTTACGAACAATCTGCAAATATTTATAGATTGGTTCAAATTTTAACTGCAGAGAGCCTGTTGTAAATACTTTTTGCAGAGTTAATGAATTTTTAAAAACTAATTTATGTATTTTGGGTGGGCAGTTTGGGGTCATCCATACTATATTTGTTTTTCTTAAAGTGGAGCATCATTCCCATGTGTCGAAAGCACTTGGCTTCATGCCTTGGGTGTTCTGACCCACAATGATCAGGGCTAAAAAGGACTTGGTGGTTAGAGGAGACCTGGGAAAATAGGTCAAAGAGAGGGAGAGAGCCTGAGCTGGCTGCTTAGCTGTGTGCAGAGCTCACAAAACAGTTGTCAGATGGATGCTCTGGGATTGGCGGCGGGGGTTGTCTCACTGCAAAGTGATGACTGAGTCCTAATACATGTTGAGGCTTGCAGTTAGAAATCTCCCAGTCATGGGCCTTTGTTTAATGGGGCTAAGTAGAAACAAGGAAATCCTGCCTTTGGTCATTATTGAAACATCTAATGTTCAGAAGGGCAACATCAGTTTCCAGTGCTACTTCAGGAAAGATACTAATCTGAAAGAAGGTAATCTGGTCTACAAACACCATGAGCCACACAGTCATCGCAGTCCTAAATGGTTTAATCTGAATAATGTTTAGCTCACAAGATCAATGCCCACTTTCAGAGCCCATCATATTTTGGCCTTCTAGTGTCTCTTGGATAAAAACTGGGCCTTATAGAAGGAAAAATAAAATAAGATGAAAACAGAGAGGGAGGCAAACCACGAGAGACTCTTAACTCTAGGGAACAAACTGAGGGTTGCTGGAGGGGAGATGGGTGGCCGGATGGGGTAATTGGATGATGGGCATTAAGGAGGGTGCTTTATGTGATGAGCACTGGGTATTATATGCAACTGATGATTCACTAAATTCTAACCCTGAAACTAATAATACGGTATATGTTAAATAACTAGAATTTAAATAAAATCTTGAAAGAAAAAAAAAGTGGGCCTTGTAAACAAACCATTGAAAAAATTTAGACACTTCTTTTAAATTTAATTTAATTTTATTATGTTATGTTAGTCACCATATAGTACATAATTAGTTTTTGGTGTAGTGTTCCATGATTCATTGTTTTCGTATAACACCCGGTGCTCCATGCGATACGTGCCCTCCTTAGTTGTCCCATCACTGGGCTAACCCATCCCCTCACCCCCGGCCTCTCTAAAACCCTCAGTTTGCTTCCCGTAGTCCATAGTCTCTCATGGTTTGTCTCCCTCTCCAATTTCACCCCCTTCATTTTTCCCTTCCTTCTCCTAATGTTCTCCATTGCTATTCCTTATGTTCCACAAATAAGTGAAACCATATGATAATTGACTTTCTCTGCCTGACTTATTTCACTTAGCATAATCTCCTCCAGTCCCATCCATGTTGATGTAAAAGTTGGGTATTCATCCTTTCTGATGGCTGAGTAATATTCCATTGTATATATGGACCACATCCTCTTTATCCATTCATCTGTTGAAGGGCATCTTGGCTCTTTCCACAGTTTGGCTATTGTGGACATTGCTGCTATGAACATTGGGGTGCATGTGGCCCTTCTTTTCACTACATCTGTGTCTTTGGGGTAAATACCCAGGAGTGCAATTGCTGGGTCATAGGGTAGCTCTATTTTTAAATTTTTGAGGAACCTCCACACTGTTTTCCAAAGTGGCTGTACCAACTTGCATTCCCACCAACAGTGTAAGAGGGTTCCGCTTTCTCCACAACCTCTCCAACATTTGTTGTTTCTTGCCTTGTCCATTTTTGCCATTCTAACTGGTGTAAGGTGGTATCTCAATGTGGTTTTGATTTTTCCCTGATGGCTAATGATGATGAACATTTTTTCATGTGTCTGTTAGCCATTTGTATGTCTTCTTTGCAGAAGTGTCTGTTCATGTCTTCTGCCCATTTTTTGACTTGATTATTTGTTTTTTGGGTGTTGAGTTTGAGAAGTTCTTTATAGATCTTGGATATCAGCCCTTTGTCTGTAATTTGAACCACAATCAGCAGACCTTTCCCCATCATGGGAAGCCAAAACAGGAGGCACAGATTTACTACCTTTTAAATCATCTGGATGATTTAGGGGCGCCTGGGTGGCTCAGTCGTTAAGCGTCTGCCTTCGGCTCAGATCATGATCCCAGGGTCCTGGGATCGAGCCCCGCATCGGGCTCCCTGCTCTGCGGGAAGCCTGCTTCTCTCTCTCCCACTCCCCCTGCTTGTGTTCCCTCTCTCGCTGTGTCTCTCTCTGTCAAATAAATAAATAAAATCTTTAAAAAAAAAATCATCTGGATGATTTAAAATGTCAACATCCAGGTTTTTGAAGCTATGGCCATCGCAGCTGTCCATTTTAAAACACAAGACTTTCTGGTTTAATGCTAACAATTATGTCTCATCATTTGATTAGATTTTCGCTGTAGGTTACAACCTTATCCCTGGCATCTCCCCTGCCTTGTGCTTTATGCTCTTTGTTATTAACTGGATGTTTGTGCCCTCCCCAAATTCATATGTTGAAATCCTCACCTCCAATGTGATGATATTAGGTGGTGGGGCCTTTGGGAGGTAATTAGGTCATGAGGATGGAGCCCTTATAAATGGGATTAGTCCCTTTATAAGAAGAGATGCTAGAGAGATGATCTCTCTCTCTCAGCTACGTGAAGATACAATGAGAATCGGTTATCCGCAAACCGGGAAGTGGTTCCTCACCAGACATGAGATCTTTTAGCACTTTGATCTTGGACTTAACCCCCAGAACGGTGAGAAATAAATGTTTAAGCCACCCAGTTTATTGTATTTTGTTATAGCAGCCTGAGGAGACTAAGACACTCTAAAAATCTGCTTTTGGGGGATGCTTTATCTCTTTCTCACCCCATTCACTTGGCTAACTTACACTTTTTAAGTTTAAATATCACTGCCTCTTGGGAGCCTCCCCAGGTTGTTCCTCCTGAGTGCCCCTATATTGCCCTGTACTTATGTCTCTCAGTCTACTCACCACATTACATCATAATTCCTGATTTATATATGTAGCAGTGCACATTGCAGTTTTATTCTCTGAGTTGTATTTCTCCCTTGAGCCTCCCTTTCCCCTAGGTGACAGAAAAAAAAAATTTTTTTTAAAGATTTTATTTATTTATTTGTCAGAGAGAAAGAGAGTGGCAGGCAGAGGGAGAGGCAGGCTCCCAGCTGAGCAGGGACCCTGATACAGGACTCAATCCCAGGCCCCTGGGATCATGACCTGAGCCGAAGGCAGTCACTTAACTGACTGAGCCACCCAGGCGTCCCAACAGAAAAAGTTTGAATTATTTCAGATGCATGGCTCCCTTCTCTAATTCTTGAGGGCTGGATCTAAATTCTTGGGCTAATGTATTGTTCAGGCATCACGGGAGGATTGCTGTTAGTCCTGGATCATCATCTAGCTCTGTGGCATCTGCCGTATGGTATGGTATCCCAGGTGGTTATAAGCTGTAGGTCCATGCAGGGCATTGGTTTCTCTGACTTTGTTCCCAACCAAAAACACTTCCCCTGGGCCAGCTCAAACTCTGCTACTTCTGTGTCCTTTCTCAAGAAATGATTTTCTCCTGTATCACCTCAGGGTCATTGGAGAACTATAAGGGTCCTTCAAGGCAATCTTCTGTCTTGTCTACTTCTCTTGGTCATTTAGGAAATCATTTTACTGCTCTTCACACCAGGCTGGGCAGGGAGAAACTAGGGAGTCTTGCTGTTTTCCCAAGTCTTTCCCAGGAAAAGGACAAAGATTCCCTCTGTTCTTAAAGGCACACTAGGTTCTCCTTGATCTATTATTTTCTCTCTCTCTTTCCTCCCCAACCATTAATAAGACTTTATGTAGACTCTGGAGGCAGTAGGAATTGGGGCTCACTTTTTCCATAGTTTATCCTCCAGATGTTTTTACTTATCGTCGGACCTTGATTATTGAAACTCAAAGGTCAAAACGTGATTCTTTTGTTTATCTTCTTTGTGATTTCTTTCCTGAGACAATGAGTGCTGCAAGTCTAATGGCCCCAATATTTTTGGCAATGGCGTGTCAAGAAATAAAGAAGCAACTGTTAATATCTCAAAATGTGATCACATCACAATTGCCTCCCTCACTAATCTGTCACTTGCTCAAAGGGAAGGATTATGTCACCAGCCCCTAGCATAGTGTTGGCCACATATTAGGTATATGGGACATGAATAGATTGGTGCACTGCAAGAGATCACATATGACTTTGTTCATTCACTTACTCATTAGTGCAACAAATGTTTCTGAGAATCTCTTCTATTCCAGACCCTAGGCTAAGCACCACAGATAAATGGATAAGTCAGGCACAATCCCTGGCCTCAAGGAACCTAGATGCAAGTAAATTCTTGATAGCTTAAGGTCACAATATGTCAAAGATATAAAGTATTGGTGGAGTAAATTTAAAATAATTGGAGAATATTTGTAAGCCTAGGGGTGGGAGAGAGGTTCTTAAGCAAGACTGAGAATCTAGAAACCATGAAGAAAAAACATAAACATTTTTGATTACATATGTATTTGAAACTATTTGTATGGAAAAATACACCATAAATAAAGGAAAAAAAGTAAACCCTTATAGACTAGGAGAAAATATTTGTGACATATGATAAGAGGCTAATAGTTTCAATGGGCAAACAATTTCTACAAGTTACTAAGAAAGAGATAAAGAATCCAGTAGGAAAAATAGGTCCAGGGTATGAACTGTCAATTCACAGATGAGAATATATGTTGCCAATAAACATATAAAAACATTCTCTAATGGTCAGGGAATATAGTGTTTATAGTAGCAAAAAGGAAATCCCCACAAGCACCCTGAATGTCCATCCATATAGGAATGGTTGCATAAATTATAGTAGATCTTTGGTATACTAGAGCAATGAGTTAAGTCCGTATAGAGCCAGGGGGACTAGAGGAAGCTTACTAATTTTTCCTTGTACATCTCTATACCGTCTGACTTGTTATAAAGAGCAATTATCTTTTGTAATTAAAAATCCAATAAAGTAAAAAATATAATTTTAAAACTTAGTAATTCTAGCATAACACATAACATGTTATGATAGGGGTCAGTCAGGTGCTGGGGGGCCTCACCAGAGGAGGCGCCTAACCCAGTTGTAGTGCATCTAGACAGGTTTTCTGGAGGACATGACATCTGTGTTTACTCTTGAAGGTTGAGTGGGAGTTAGCTTAGCAGGCTGGGGTGGAGAGTATTCCAAAGCATAGGAAGCAGCAGATATGGAGGCTGTGGAAGACAGTTTGGTGGGTTCTTATAAAACTAAACATACTCTTACCATATGATCCAGCAGTTGTGCTCCTTGGTATTTACCCAAATGTGTTAGAAACCTATGTTCACACAGAAACCTGCCCTTAAATGATTATAGCAACTTTCCTCATAATGCCAAAACTTGGAAGCAACCAAGATGTCCCTCAGTAGGTGACTGGATAAATAAACTGTGGTACCCCTAGATAATGGAATATTATTCAGCACTAAAAAGAAAGGAGCTGTCAAGCTGAACACACACACAGGAACCTTTGATGCATATTGTGAAGTGAAGGAAGCTAGTCTTAAGAAGCTACATACTGTATGAGTCCAACTATCTGACATTCTTGAAAAGGTGAAACTGTGGAGATAGCAAAAAGATGGGTGGTTTCCGGAGGTTCAGAGGAGGAAGGAGGGATGAAGAGGTGGAGAACAGAAGATTTTTAGGGCAGTGAAACTATTCTGTATCGTACTGTAATGGTGGACACATGAAATTATGCAGTTGGCAAAGTTCGTAGAAATGCATCACAAAGAGTGAACCCTAATATAAATTATGGATTTTAGTTAATAATGATGTATCGATATTGGTTCATCAATGATAATGAATGTACCACACAAATGCAAGGCCTTACTAATAGAGGAAACTGAGGGAGTATATGGGAACTCTGTACCGTTGGCTCAATTTTTGTTCAAACCTGGAACTGCTCTAAAAATAATCTACTAATTTAAAATAAGATAATTCAGTGTCTCTGCTAACATGGTTCATCAAAATTTGATTTTACTACCGATAACTGGGTGTATACAGCATGAAAGTTCTGACACCGCAGTTTATGATCCAGTTATGCAGCTATTCTGATAAATTCTATTTCACGTGATTTCATGAAAATGAAAAAAAATGTCACATTTATAGATGAATACATTGACTCATCCCAAGAGGATACATCTCTATTTTTGACTGGGCACTGATGAGAATCTCATGCTCCCTTATAAAGTAGAATGGATACACTATCTACTTCACTGCATTCTGAAGACAAGCCATGTCTAAACACATATTTGCAATAAAACCCAGGTTTGACCCCACCTCACCTTCACCTAACTTCATCTCCTGGGTGGCAAGTTCGCATCCATTGGCCCTGAAAATTAGGGTCAAGGCCACGGGCCTGGGGATAAACTATGGCATTGCCAATGGGCTGGGGTTCCAGGCTGAGCAACAAACTAGAACTGAAAAGTAGAGACCAAAACACAAGTGTAGCTTATAAATGTGGCAACTTGGGAATGGAGTGGGTGTGGAATAGAGAAAATTGTGACTCAGGGTATCTTGCTCAAGTCCAGAGTTTCACCCTGGGAGAGACTCTGGGCCCTGAGCCTCACTGGTAAGGAGGAGACCTGAGACTTGGGGCTGACATTGGGGTCTTGTCTCCTACTTGGATTTGGAAAAAACTCCTTGCACCTCAAACTTCTCTCATTTTCTTGTTGCATCTTTCAGTCTTTCCTTCACTTCCCTGTATCTCCCACCTTCCAGCCATATCCAACTTGGGCACCTCTAGTTCAAGACTTTTGGGTCCCTTGTCAGCGGCCTCATAGACTCTCAGGATCCTTGGGAAGCTTTGGGATTAACTCAGCTTCTCCAGAAGGCTGGAACAGAACAGTGAACTCCATACCTATCTCTACTGGAACGTCTCTGGTGAGAAGGCATTGACATTACAAAGCCATTCCTATCATAGGGAAATGATTTTAAATGGGAGATGTCCTTGTTCAAGGCCAAATCTGTCTCCCTGGGACTTTTCTAAGTTCTCAGTATTTGTTGAATAAAGCCATTCAGAATAAGGAACAGAGGAAGTCTGTTTCTTCTCTCAGGTGACAGCCCTGCAGGGATTTGAAGACCGTGTCTTGTCTGTGTGCACCCTTTCAAGTTAAATATCCTGAGGCCTTTAAACTGCTTCTCATATGTCTGTCATCTCTTCGAGGTCTGAGTGACTGCTGTCCAGGCATGTCCCCTTAAAGGGTGTTGCCCAGTAGTGAGCCCACTGCTTCTGCTGTAGGGAGGAGGGTGGAGCCAGCCCACCTCCTGTTCCAAACACCGTGCTTTTATTCATGGGGTCCAAGGTCAGATTAGCCCTCTAGCAGTCACACAGCATTCCTCGTTTCTGCTGAACTTAGAGTTGACTAAAATATCTGTGGTCTTTGCACATTCTGTTGCTAAGCCACATCGCCTTCCTCCATTCTTATGTATTTTGAGATTTTGGACTGAAACATGGTATTTATCCTTCATAATGGGAACATGGACCTAGCATTCCTGCTTGGGGAGAACTTTGGGCACCCTGATTCTACCATTTGCTGTTATTCCTTCGTGCTGCTTCTGATTTTGGTGTGCAGGCCACTTACGTCTTCATTTTGTAAATGTGCAGGTTGTAGGATCTAGCTGCTTTGGCTACGTTCTTTATGGAACTTCTGTGTGCCCGGCCTCTGCTAGGAACAAGCCTTGTATCAGTCAATTCTTGCCACAACTTTCCAAATAGGTTTTTAGCATCATTTCCATTTATTAGATGAGGACACTGAGATTCAGGGAGATTGAGTACTCAAGGCTACACAGCTAGTGTGGGGTGGATCCAACACTTGGCCAATGTGTGTTTGACACCAATGCCCAGGTGCTTAAGCACTCTACTATACCATCTTCAGCTTCTGAAAATCCGGTCTTCCCAAGTCCAGATTTCTGTTACATATAAGATGTGGCAAGAGAGAGAGGGGGAGGGAGAGATTTCAGAGAGGTAACTGGGGACCATATTATGTTGGGACTTGTAAGGCTTTTGACTTGTACTTTGAGTAAAATGAGGAACTATGGAAGGGTTTTGAGCAGAGGAATGACATGACCTGGCTCTTATTTTAATTTTTTTTACTAAAGTATAATTGACGTACAGTGTTATACTAGTTTTAGGTGTGCAACATATTGATTGAACAAGTCTATACATCACTCAGTGCTTACCACAATAAATATACTCACCATACAAAGTTATTACAATATTATTGACTGTCTTCCCTATGCTGTACTTCATCTCTGTGACTTATTTATTTTATAACCAGAAGTTTATACCTTTTAATCTCTTTTATCTATTTTGCCCACCCCCCTCACTTACATTTTTTTCCTTTTTAAAAATATATTTAAATTCAATTAGCCAACATATAGTAAAAACCTCATCTTGTTGCTGTCTGTGTTGAGAGTAGAGTGTGGAAGACATGGACAAAGTGCCAGGGAGCTCAGTGGAGAAGGTCATATCTCAGAGGATGAGGGGTGGAAGGAGGGTCAGACAAGGCCAAGCTTTCTCATAGCTAAACCCAAAGGGCATACATTATAATTCATTCAACATTGGAAATGCGACTTAATTCCTATCTTTGGGAAATTGCAATTAAACTTATTCTGTCATTACCAGATTAGCTGTAGCTCACAAAGGACTTGAGTTGAATTCCTTGATCCTGAGAGTACTTTTTCCCTTTGTCACTAGATGGCACTGGTGAGTACGTTGTCTTTTGAGAGCATTTACTCCGACAGCATTTACACTAGATGGCGCTCTGGCCATTTCCCCCTGAGGTTGGCTCGCTCCCAGTGCGTGTTGATACATAATCCGAGTTACCGCTTGTGCACAGATTCTAAGAAATTCGTCAGTACTCAGTTCTGGTAAAACAATCAATTGTATTATGACTACTTTTCTGTGCAGTGTTGAATTATACACGCCCCAATGCAGTGATTCTGAGTCAAATTCAGAATTCAACTTAGATCCAAGGTGAGCTCTGGTTTTTTACCAATTTGAGGAGGAGTCCCATCCTCAGTCTACCCTTTGCCACTGAGATTGGAAATCATGTCTAATCTGCAGCACGAGGTAGTTTTTTCCTGCCTTTGGTCAGCTATGTGATCTTCAGTTAGTTGCCTGCTATCATACTGTTAAAAATCTCCTTGATGAAATGTCTCTTAAAGCCAGAAAACTGAAAGACGATTCCCTCGCTTCCCAGCTAACATTCATCTTTTCATTTTTTAGGGATGGTCATTCCTTTAAAAAAAAAAATTAGAGGCTTCTGGCATCCCCTCTCCCCTGTGCTTAGTTCTAACTTTATTATCTCTTCCTAGTTGAGATATATGACCTTAACTGGTCCTTGAGATAGGAATGCATTTCCTTTTCACAGTTTATCTTTCAAAGCTAAACTGACCAAAAGATTTTATACTTGTTCTGAAAGCCTTCCTCATCTTTTTAGCACTCAGATCTCCTCCAGATTTCCTAGGGAGTTCTTTTAGTGGAAAGAAGACCAGACTAAAAATCCTAAAACCTGGATTTAGGTTGGATCTTGCCCCTTACTAATTGTGCATCCTTGGACTTGAAGCAACATTTATCTTAGTTTCACTTTCCTCATCTGTAAAATGGGAGAATCTGACTTTATGTTGATGAGAGTGCTTTTTTTTTCTTTTAGGCCTGACTATAAACTAGAAGTGACTCCAGAAGCATTTCATCTTCGGTGGAAAAGAAACATAATATCTGTTCTTTTTTTTTTTAGTTTATTGAGTGATAACAAAGTTCACTGAAAGAGTACAAAGCTCCCAAAAAGGGAGGGGACCCGAAAGGGTTGCCCCAGAAACATAATATCTGTTCTGAGAAAAACCAACATCTATAACCACACATTAAGAGTGCAGAAATTCACACACATATACATACAACAACTTTCTTTGTAAGAGAGGAGAGCAATGCAATTATAATCTCTCATTTTTGGAGAGTTTCCAAAGCATATTCACATCTTCTGTCTCATTTAATCCTCCCCCAAATCCGGGATGGAAGAGGCATGCAGCCATTCTAAGTCTTATTTTACAGATAAAATATATGAGGTTTAGAAAAGTGAAGGGGCAAGCTCAAGGTCACAAGTTATGTGTGGTGGGACAGGGATGTAAGCCCAGGTCTTTGTGAGTCCTGTGCCATTGGGGACCCATGTGACTAATGCTGGCTCTTCGAGTTAACAGGGTAAGGAGTCTCAAAACATTTGCCCATTTTTTGGAAGCATCTGATATAAACCAAAGTAAAGGGGGAAACTAGTCACCTAAGGTCACATAAAGAATCGCATAAACAGAAAATTGAAGAAAGAATGAAGTCAATCCAACTTTAGTCCATGCTTACAACAAAACCTCCTTTTATTTAGTTATGAGCCAATCCCTTAAAAAAAACAAAAGGAATCTTTGTTCTTTTCAAAAGAACAAAATGCATTTCTAAATGTTATTCCCTTTATTAAAATCCTAGGTATAAAAAGTAAGAATGTTTATGCTTAAAAAATAAAGGTCCCCCTTTGTGCTGAGCAAATGGGAATCCTTTGATTGGATCCCAAATTTTCTATTCTAGGTATGGTTACATGTTTTTTTTTTTTTTAAAGAAATAAAAATGGAAAACATTCAATGCTTTTAAATACCACCTTTCTCTCTCATTTTGCTTGCTTATTATTAATACAGTTTGAATGGTTTCTTGCTTTGACATGGAAGTTTATTTTTAAAAGAACAGTGGATAATCTGTTACTATAGCAATAATTTCTCACTCTGAAGCTATTTAATCTTAAAGCAACATGGGACTTTAAATGTCAAGGTGGTCCATACATAGAATGAATGCAACACTTGACTATACCAATAATTAAGGTGTTCATGATGAAGAGAAATGGAGTTTTGGGGTCTTGTTGTTTGTTTTTAATTCTCTTACTGTGTCCCTTACCTGTTAGCCACTCTCAGCAGGGGGGAAACCATTTGCATGTAATGTTAGCATAGCTGCCTATGCAGCACATGAAAAGTGATTAGCCATGTGCAAGCCACATCTGTGTGGCTAATCACATGAAAGAGCACAGAGATGCCCATGTTCCACATTCTAATGCAAATATGCACCAGAAAATAGAACAGTAAATTTGTGGCAAAATATGCTTGTGGGTCAATCACTTCACCTCTGGTTTAGCAGGTTCTGAATCCAGCATCTGGGAAAGGACTATCTTTAGTTACCAATAGACATTGTACTGTTTGCACATGGCTTCTGGGGAGTAACCACTATTCTAAGAGGCAGTTCATGCAATTTGATGTAGCTGCTACCAGGTGGTGCTTAGGTTCAGAGCCAGTTTATGTGCTCTTTCTGCTATGATCTACCTACGACTTGACCTTCATTTACCGGGATCCAGTTGCCTATTCTGAAACACACCCATAAAAATAGAAATATATGTATGTATATATTTATATATATATATGTTTATGTATATATATGTAAACATACATATTTTTTCAGCTGATATGAGAACCACAAAGAAATACAACCTAAATTAAATCTGTCATAGAATCATAGATCTGTATGGCATTCTTCCTTCCTGTTTACTTCCTATTGACTTGACGAGTCCTGAGAAAAACTGCTCGCATGAACTACAGGGACCTGCAGACCTGATCATCTACCCTGTGACCCACCTACCTTTTTCCTCTTACTTTCTCTGCTCTAACCACACCACAATTTGTAAAATTCCTAACAGTGTTCTTTCTTGCTTAGGGACCTTTACACATGCTGACCCACTGCCTGAAAGCTAGCCCACTTTATTGTACCCTGCTGCCGTTTTCACCCAGCTAATTCCAATTTATTGCTCAGATCTCAGTTCAAGGTCATTTCTTTAGAGAAGCTTTCCCTAAACCCCAAGATTAGATAAGAATCCTTGTTATACATTCCCATAGCACTTCGTATTCCCCATGACATAAAACTCTTGATCATTGAGACTGCTTATTCAATGTCTATCTCCTCAGCTAGACTATAAGTTCAGTGATGTCAGGAATCCATCTTGTTTACCATGCTGTTTCCATTGCCTAGCTCAGAGTGGGCACTTAAATATTTGTTGAACTAATGAATGAATTACAGACAGCTTTGATGGTGGAAAATCAAGGCTGCTTTGTTTGGATTCAGAAGCCTGCTTTAAGATAAGCCACCTCTGGAGCTGGCAAGAGTCCATTTTAAATGTGTCACTGAATTACTCCTGATGAGCTAGGATAAGGAATGCAACTGATTTTTAACACATAGATCAAATGTACACATAAAAACATCTGCCGTATCCTCCAAATCTCTTTGAGAAGGGCCTCTAGATCCTGTGGCATATTTCTTGTCCTCAAGTAAAGATTTTTTAAGAAGATTTTTTTATTTTGGAAATTGTTAAAAGGTTTTTAGGCACATTAAATTCATTAATTGATTCATTACACAAATTCCTTTTTCTCAGAAATAAGGTGTGACAGTAAACAATAGGACCCGTTTTGTTGTGTGACTCATAAACTGACTCAGATAGTGATTCAAAAAGTTACATCCGTAATGGGAAGCATGGAGATTTTATTTTGCTCATTTTTGAAGTCACTGTACAACCCAGACCTGACTGACTTTGTGAACAAGCCAAGCATCTACTGGATATTATACATATCACTCAAATATCTCATGCATGGGTTGCATTTTTTCACAAAAGGCATGTCAGACTCGAGGACCACATCTACCCCCAGGCAGGTAGGACCTAAGGAGCAAACAGGATTTCACCAGTTAAGGCTTGTCTGCTGCCCTCCATCCCAGACCTGTGACTCGGTTGTCTATTTGTATCTAGTTCTTTAGAGCCTGTGTCTTACTTGCTGAGCTTCTTCCTGGCATCTGCAGGTGGGCAAATCATGGTGTATGTTTCACCCCTTCTAGACCTCATTGGTGTGTTCCATTAATTCAATTCTGTTTAATTCACATGTGTTGAGCACAATGACAAGTCTTCTGCTAAGCACTGAGATTAAGGAGATTGACGATATATAGGAAAACGACAGGGAAGTTAGAGTCTAAGAGGAAAGCTGGATAGACAAATAATGACCATAAACTATTGTGAGTGGTGCAACAATCCATGTACACGCAAGATTTAAAGGAAGGCAGCTCCAGGAGGGGCTCACTTCCCTAAGGACTTCACACCATGACATGTGCGCATGCTGTGAAGGACTGTGACAGACGTGAGTGCAAAGCAGGGTGCCATGTCATCTTGAAATGCAAGGGAGAGGGGTTGCCTGCGGCCTGCCATGTCACCTTGGGGTGACAGCGTTCTCCTATAGCTCATGATGGTGTTCAGGGACTGCATTAGTTTCTTGTCACTGCTGTAACAAATTGTCACAGACTTAGTGGCTTTCAACAACACAAATTCACATTCTTTCACTTTTGGAGGTTGGAAGCCTAAAATGGGTATCAGTAGGGCTGCCTTTTCTCCAAATGCTTCAGAGGAGAATCCCTCCTGTGGCCTTTTTCAGCTTCTGGAGGCCACCTGCGTTCTGGGGCTCATGACCCCTTCCTCATATCATTCCAACCTCTTGCTTCTGTCAGCTCATCTCCTACTACTCTGATCTTCCTGTCTCCCTCTTGTGAGGACCCTTGTGATTACAATGGACCCACATGGAAAATCCAGGATAGTCACTCCATCTCAAGGTCCTTAACTTAATCTCATCTGCAGAGTCCCTTTTGCCATGTAAGGTAACATCCAGGTTCCAGGGATTACAGCATGGACATTTTTGAGAATAACCTCTAAGGCAATGAGAACAGCAACAACAGAAAAGAATTCAATGCTATGTTAATCTTTCTTCAGCCCATTAACCCCTTGAATCAAAATCACTGACAGTGACTCTTCCAAATATTTTCTCTTTTTATTTTCCCTTCAAAATTCTCTACTTCTTTGAAACATATGTCATAAGACTACACTACCCACTACAACTCCTTGTTGATGTTAACTGTCTACATCCTGGTTCACTGTGTTCCTCTCTATTCTTATCATCATTTTTGCTGGCATTACCTGTCTAACACTCTGGTCTTCCTGTTGGTGACCTTCTTTTTTTTAAGATGTTATTTATTTATTTGACACAGAGAGACACAGCGAGAGAGGGAACACAAGCAGGGGGAGTGGGAGAGGGAGAAGCAGGCTTCCCACGGAGCAGGGAGCCTGATGCGGGGCTCCATCCCTGGACCCTGGGATCATGACCTGAGCCAAAGGCAGATGCTTAATGACTGAGCCACCCAGGCGCCCCTGTTGGTGACCTTTTTATCACTGATCATTTTCCTCAAGCCCACATCAGCCCATAGTTTACAATTCTGAAATTCCAATTTCAAGCATGCTACTCTCTACTCATTTCCTCTTATCTATTTTGCTTACTTACTGCAGTACTTGCACCAATACAGTTTGATTTACCTTTTCTCTTTATCTTCCTTGTTCTGACCTCAAGTATCTCTTTCCCATTATATTTTATGATCTGTCTTTATATTCATTCAGTTACTCAAATATTAACGGAGCAACTGCTACATGCTTGTGTGGGATACCGTGGGGAGAAAAATAAATGTCTTGTCCTCATAAGACTTACATTTTAGTTAAAATATAATCACTTCCATATAATTGTTCATAATTCCCTTGCACCACTTCTGAAATTTCAATTTCAGACATTCTTTTTTTTTTGTCTTCTATAAGAAACTCACCTTATTTTTTTAAATTTAATTTAGTTTTATTATGTTAGTCACCATACAGTCCATCATTAGTTTTTGATGTAGCGTTCCACGATCCATTGTTTGCGTATAACAACACCCAGTCCTCCATGCAATATGTGCCCTCCTTAATACCTATCACCGGGCTAACCCATCCCCCCCCAGCCCCCTCCCCTCTAAAACCCTCAGTTCGTTTCTCGGAGTCCATAGTTTCTCATGGTTTTTCTCCCCCTCTGATCCCCCCACTTCATTTTTCCCTTCCTTCTCCTAATATCCTCCATGCTATTCCTTATGTTCCACAAATAAGTGAGACCATATGATAATTGACGTTTTCTGCTTGACTTATTTCACTTAGCATAATCTCCTCCAGTCCCATCCATGTTGATGTAAAAGTTGGGTATTCATCCTTTCTGATGGCTGAGTAATATTCCATTGTATATATGGACCACATCTTCTTTATCCATTTGTCTGTTGAAGGGCATCTTGGCTCTTTCCACAGTTTGGCAATTTCAAACATTCTTTTCTAGGGGTGCCTGGGTGGGTCAATCATTGAGTGTCTGCCTTCGGCTCAGGTCATGATCCCAGGGTCCTGGGATGGAGCCCAGCATCGGGCTCCCTGCTCCGCGGGGAGTCTGCTTCTCCCTCTGCCTGCCGCTCCCCTTTGCTTGTGTTCCCTGTCTTGCTATCTCTCTCTCTGTCAAATAAATAAATAAAGTCTTTAAAAACAAAACAAAGCAAAACATTCTTTTCTAAAATTGAGACCTCCAGTCCATTAAACTCACCACTTTCTCTATATCACTACTCTTTTCTTCACCTTCATAGTTTTGTTCTTCAAACTTCCCCTTTCACCAAGTCTTCAGCTGATGACTACACTTCATTAAAAAAGAGAATTCATGAAATGAGAACTCCCTCATCTTCCCACTACTATGTTTCAAAATTTTCCTGCATCTCCTGCATCCTGTATCTTTGCCATTCCATCCATTACAGTGAAAGGGTGTCCTTGTGCATATCAAAGGTGGACACTTTCTCTTTTGCCTACTAAGGACATCATTCCATCAGTTGTTTCCTGTCTTTCCTGTGTCATCAGTTTCTCTCTGTTGCATCATCTTATCAGCATACAACCATGCTTTAGTATTTTTGGTTTTAAAACAAAGAAACACATCACGTGCCCTACTCAATGCACTTGATGTGATGAGCACTGGGTGTTATACGTAACTGATAAATTATTGAACACTACATCTGAAACTAATGATGTACTATGTGTTGGATAATTGTATTTAAATAAAAAATTTAAAAAATAAAACCTGCTATAAGTTAAAAAAAAAACAAAGAAACAACAAAAACCTCTTGATCACATATCCCCTTCCAGCTACTACCCCATTTCTAGGCTCTACTTCACATGAAAACATCTTGAGAGAGTAGGGTGACTTCTGGGATACCACTTCCTCATCCCCTGTTTACTCCCCAAGTTACCATGATCTGACTTTTGTGATAACATGTGCATCGTACCCTTGAACAACACAGGTTTGAACTTATGTCTACTTATATGCATGTGTTTTTTGATACAGTACAATACTGTAAATGTATTTTCCTTATGATTTTCTGAGTGACATTTTTTTCTCTAGCTTACTGTATTGTAATAATAATATAGCATATAATACATATAACATACAAAATATATGTTAATTGTTTATGTTGTCAGTAAGGCTTCTGGTCAACAGTAGGCTATTAGTGGTTAGGTCTTTGGGGAGTCAAAAGTTGTATGTGGCTTTTCGACTGCACTGGGGTCAGTGCCCCTCACCCCTACATTGTTCAAGGGTCAACTGTACTCTTGTCAAAGTCAACATTAATGACACCAATGTGACATTGATATTCTTGTCATCAAATCTAGTGACTACTGCATATATATATATATATATATATATATATACACACATACATACATACAGTGGGATGCTCAGTATCTGCACCTGGATGTGTATAAGGTATCTCAGTATTAATATGTCCAACATGGAATTCCAACTCCTAGCCCCAAAACTGTTATTTCCCCAGTCTTTACTCCTCAAATTTTATTCCATGAACAAATACATCACAAAATTGTATATGGAAAATATCTCTAATCTATCCACTCCTTTCTAGCCCAGTCACCTCCAGTCTAGTCTCCTACCTGCTCTCCTGCTCCTACTCTTGCCCCACTCTTATGCATTCGCCACCCAGATGCCAGAGTAATTTGAAACTCATTCATACTTTTCCCCCAGTTTTCATTTGGTGTTAAAACTCATCTGCCTACCAGGGCCAGGAAGATAAATGAGTGAAGTAAACCAGGTATAGTTTCTCCTTAAAAAAAAGAAAAGAAAAAAAGAAAACTACCAGAAAGCTAAATCAAAGTTTTTAAAATTTTTACTGAATTAAAATAGTGTAAACATGTAATGTAATAACATGTGTGATACTGTAGATTATATTTGAAAATTAAATTATAAAAAGATAAATTAAAACCAGCAAGGTTTAATTATCCAGCCTTTGTTTTCTTATCTTTTCTAGATTTGTCTACAGATTATTATCTATACTCTAAGAAAAACGGGCAACAGTGATGATAAATGTGATGAGCACACCCTCAGACTCAGAGTGGGGAAGACAACCACAGGTCTGTTAACCATCTTTATGGTTTTGCCTTTTCTAGAATGTCATAGAGTTGGAATCATCCAATGTATAGCATTTTCAAATTGGTTTCTTTCACTAAGTGATACACATTTAAGGTTCCTCCATGTCTTTTCATGGGCTGATAGCTCATTTCTTTTTAGTGCTGAATGATTCTTCATTGTCTGGATATATCACAGTTTATTTATCTATTCACCTACTGAAGGACATTTTGGTTGCTTCCAAGTTTTGGCAACTATGAATTAAGCTGCTATAAACATCCATGTACAGGTTTTTGTGTGGACATAAATTTTTAACTCATTTGGGTAAATACCCAAGGAGCAGGATTTCCATATTGTATGGTAAGAGTATGTTTAGTTTTGTAAAAAACTGCCAAACTCTCTTCCAAAGTGACTGTACCATTTTGTATTCCTACCAGCAACAAAGGAGGCTCACTATTGCTCCACATTCTTGTCAGCATTTGGTGTTGTCACTGTTTGGGATTTTAGACATTCTTCTAGGTGTGTAGTGGTATCTCATTGTTTTACTTTGAAATTTCCTAATGACATATGATGTTGAACATCTTTTCATATGCTTATTTACCATTGTTCTTTGGCAAGGTATGTGTTCAGGTCTTTTGTCAGTTTTTTAACTTGGATGGTTTATTTTCTTCTTGTTGATTTTTAAGAGTTTTTTAAGGGGGGATGTTATAGATACCAGTCCTTTATCAGGTATGTGTTTTGTTAAGATTTTCTCCCAATCTGTAGCTTGTTATTTCATTCTCTTAACAGTGTCCTTCACCAAACAGAACCTTTTAATTTTAATGAAGTCCAATTTATCAATTTTTTTCATGGATCATGCTTTTGGTGTTATACCTAAAAAGTTATTGCCAAACCCAAGGTCGCCTAGGTTTTCTCCTATGGGGTCTTTCATAGTTTTGCTTTTTGTACTTACTTAGTTCTATAATCCACCTTGAGCTAATTTTTGTGAGGGGTGTAAGGTCTGTGGCTCAATTTTTTTTTTGCATGTGGATATCCGGTTGTTCCAGCACCATTTGTTGAAAAGACTATCCATTCTCCATTGATTTGCTTTTGCCTCTTTGTCAAGAATCAGTTGACTATATTTCTGTGGTTCCATTTCTGGGTTCTCTATTATGTTCCATTGATCTATTTGTCTATTCTTTTACCAGGTGTCTATTTTTTTTGCTGATGACTGCAGATTTATAGTAAGTCTTGCAGTTGGATAGTGTCAATCCTCCAACTTCATTCTTCTCTTTCAATATCGTGTTGGCTACTGTGGATTTTTTGCCTTTCCAAATAATCTTTAGAATCAGTTTCTTGCCATCCACAAAATAACTTGCTGGGATTTTGATTGGGATTGCATGAATTTATAGTTTAATTTGGGAAAACTGACACCTTAGCAATATTGAGTCTTCCTATTCATGAATATGGATTCTCTCTCCATTTATTTAGATCTCTTTTGATTTCATTCATCAGTATTGCAGTTTTCCCATTATAGATCTTGTACATATTTTGTTAAAGATATACCCTATTATTTGATTTTTTGGTGTCAATACTGGTTCAATATTTGTAAAAAAAAATATATCCTGCTAATGTATGATGTTAATGATAGAGAAAACTCTGGGCAGGAGAAAAAGAGTAGGTTTAGAGGGGAAGATGATGAGAATAAGGAGTGCAGTTACACCTTACATTGTATAGGATATTTTTTAAGGTTTAAGACCCCAATAACTTACAATTTGTTCTGTGGTCAAATAGATGATTTTATGTAATTTTTGCAATTACCTTATAAGATCAGAATTACTATCCCTATATGAAGAGGAAGCTTGATGGTAGATAACTTACACTGTGTATTCCTAAGGGTGGACCTGCTACCTTTTTTGTGAAGGAGCATCTGAGCAGACTGTGATTTACCATGGCTGATAAAAAAAACCCAAAGAAGTAACCAACAACATGAAAAATAAAATCCATTTTGAGGTGGCAGGGCAGGATGATACTGTGCTGAAGTTTAGTATTAAATTTTAAACATTGTTTTCAAGCTAATGATCACTTACTGTGGATGGAAATATATACTACTAAGTCACATTAGATTCCTTTGTGATGGACAGCCAACATACAAAATAGGTAAATCTGCCTCAATAGAAATAAAATATATGTTTTTTTTTCCTGGAGCAGGTGGGCAATGTCCACTGAAAAGGGAACTGGCTATATTTTACATGAGAAATTCTGTTCCTCTAGTCCGTACTCTGTTCCTAAAGACAAGGATACAATCTTGATGGAAAACTACTATTTTTTTCACTATATTTTGACTACTGAATTAATGTTTTTTTCTATTCTTATATTTTCTCCACTATTTTTTAATCACCCAAAGTGTGTATCTGATGTTCACAAATACTATAAATATAAAATTTACTCCAGCAACCAAAGCATACCATTAGGATAGTACATTTTGGCTGATGGAACAAGTTATTTTGTTTGTACTCTTTAGCAACAACAACAGCAACAAATTTTTTTGCAGACCTTATTTGCTATAGAATTGCATTGTGTTTCATTTACTATCATTGAATATAGGACAATTTTATAACCTTTTTATATGTAACTATTACATGTAGGACAATCTGTCTTTAAGTAGGGATAACTTACTCTCAAATTAATACTGGGTAGTTGTCTATTAATGACAAGTGTCTTATAATTTAAATAAGTATCATAGTTATTTATTTTTTAAGTTTCTGTTTAAATTCCAGTTAGTTAACATACAGTGTAATATTAGTTTCAAGTGTACAATATAGTGATTCAACACTTCCATATAACACCTGGTGCTCATCACAAGTGCACTCCTTCATCCCCATCACCTATTTCACCCATCCCCCCTCCCACCTCCCTTCTGGTAACCATCAGTGCCTTCTCTATAGTTAAAATGAAAATTACATATGTGGCAAACAGCAATACTTGGACTTGACACAGGTCCTGAGACTCATGATTATAGAATCTTAGACCTGACAGCAACATCGGGGATGGTCTAGTCCAACTTTATTATTTTACAGTCAAGGGAAGGGAACAGTACAGAGAATAAGTGGCTTAAGGCCTGCCACATCTAGTGAGTGTCAAAATCAAAACTAAAAGTCAGGATTGCCGGTCTAGATGGACCTTGGGGTCATGGGAAGATCTTAGCCTTTGAAGTTGGATAGGCATGTCTTACTAGTTTTACAAACTTGGGAAAATCTCTTAACCTACTTGAACATCATTTTCCTCAGCTTCAAATTAAGGAATTCATTCATTCGTTCATTCTGGTATCTTTATGTCCTAGGCAATAGTAACAACTGAAGAATGGTTGTTAAGATCTGAAAAAGAGTTTGTAAATGTCTAAATAGCTATAAATGCTAACTTACTATTAATGCTCTTTCTTTACTCCACATGAGATAGTTGCATATAAATCTCAATAGACTTGAGAAAAGTAACACAGAGTTATATATTATCCTCATTTTATAGTCAGGAAATTCATCAAAAGATCAGGAAACTCATCTATGACCAGGGCAAATGAAAAACAACCATGTAGAGAGTCTCTGTGAATGGTTCTGAACCTTGGGTTTGCATGGATCCATTGGAGAGCTTTTCTGTTTTCTGGCCTTTTGCTGGTATACTGTTGTGTGTAAACAGGTCTTCAGATAATACTGCCCCTGCATGAGGAGCCTGGGTGGCTCAGTCAGTTGGGTGTCTGACTCTTAGTTTCAGCTCAGGTCATGATCTCAGAATTGTGAGGTGAAGCCCCACATGGGGCTCTGTGCTCAGTGCAGAGTCTGCTTGTCCCTCTCCCTCTGCTCCTCCCCACAAATCTGTGCCCCCCCATTCATGTGTGTGCTCTCTCTCTCTCTAAAAAATAAATAAATAAACAAAATCTTTTAAAAAAACATACTGCCCCTGCATGTGAGATGTCTGAGCACAGACTGCTTCATGAATCCCCTGCTTTTGTCCCCACTCTTCCACCTGAATGCAAGCTGTGGAATCTGCTAGTGGCTGCATTATGACAAAACTTGCCACAGCCCATCATATAGAGAAGGCAGCCCCAGCTCCTTTGTATATCATTTGTATCTCATTTGTCTCGGTCTCTGTTATCTGTCTCTCCACACTCTGCCGGCTGTACTGGTGCCATTAAGCCTGAATCTTTCTGAGTTCCCTGCATGATACCAGGGAAGGACTAGACGGCCTGGCTTACTTGGGATAACCTCTGTTATCCAGTACTCCTTAAGCTTACCACACTTTGAGCTTGCTACACTCCTTTAGCCTACAGAAAACCTTGTGCTATTAGGTTTGAGCATTTTAGACCTTTGGTTTTCTATTTGGTTTGGGATCTTTCGAATTGACTTTCAGTCCTAGGGAAGGCTCTCTTGTCCCAATCTCCCTACTACCTGCAGGCCTGGACACTGAAGAGTTGCCTATTACCTTACAAAGAAAATGGAACCTGTGTGTCTTTGTTCCCAGCAACTACCAATCACTACCAAATCAGTCAGTTTTTTCCTGGGTCTGGTATTTGGAAATGTTGACATTATATATGAACATATATAAATCTCTCCTTGTTATTCTTTCCTTTTGATCCATGTGGTTTTTATTCTTAAACTGTTTTTCTCATAAGACCCATAGGTTGTAATATATGTTTTTTTCTGTTTTCATATTTTAGCAAAATACCAAAAATGCTTTTGGCTTCTAGATGCTATATAAGGAAAACATGCAATGTTATGACTGTGCATTTTCATCCCCTTCTTGCTAAAACCATTTTTCCTTTAGAAATTCTCAGCAAAAGTGGACAGCTGGGGAAGGAGGAAAAATGGCATTGCTAAAGAATATTCTCAAGACCTTTCTAATACTATTTATTTGATTTAAAATAAATCTGCAAATCAATTGCATTTAACTAATATATAAGTGGCTAGAAATCCATGATTTCATGTTGGGTTGAGCCATCTGCTATACACCGAGCCTGTTCTTTTCTCAGGCCCATGTAAATAGTTGGGAGTAATCCCAGGATGACATCTGAAGGAGGAGGGCACTTTATCAGAGAAGGTGGTTTGTAGAAGTTATTTCTGAACCATGATAGCCTTAACCAAAAAGAAAAAGAAAAAAGAGAGAAAAGGGAAGGAGAGGTGAAATCTTATTTGCAGTATTTGTAATTAGGTTAAGCCCAGAGGAGAGGGTTGAGGCAGTGCCAGCCAATGTATTCTGTGGGGGTGCAAATGTTCTGGATCTGTGTTGTGCAGTATGGTAGCTACTAGCCACATGTGGCTACTGAGCACCTGAGATGTGGCAAGTGTGCCTGAGGGCCTCATTTGTATTTTAATTTAAATAGCTACATGTGACTAGTATCTGCGGGATTGGGCAGCTAAGAATTTGAGGATTGGATTCTGGAGAGAGTGGCTCTTTGATTTCAATGTTGAGCTTCTCACATACTTCAAAGTGGGGATTTTCTGCATCATCATCCTCCCACATAGATTCCTATGTACCATATTTGTTCAACAAATCTGTTCTAATGCATAAAGTGTGGTCACATGTGCTCTTTCTGAAGTTATGCAACTTTCATTCAAAATGACATTCATACACATTTGATTAAATATATTTCATTTCCTCCTACAAAGTCACTTGTTTGGTGTGAGCAAGTAATTCTCATATCACTGAGAATATAGATTTGAGGAAGAAGATAAACAGAGGGAGGAGATAAAGTTTTTTAATTTACCAAATTCTAACTACCGGTATCTCATTTAGTACTTTATTTTTTTTAAATTTAATTTTATTAAATTAAATATATTTTATTTATTTAAATAATTTTTTAAATTAATTTTTTAAAAAATTAAATAAATTTTATTAAATTAAATATTAATTAAATTAAATAATACAGTCCATCATTAGTTTTTGATGTAGTGTTCCATGATTCATTGTTTGTGTATAACAACACCCAGTGCTCCATGCAATATGTGCCCTCCTTAATACCCATCACCGGGCTAACCCATCCCCCACCCCCCCCCCTCTAAAACCCTCAGTTTGTTTCTTGGAGTCCATAGTCTCTCATGGTTTCTCTCCCCCTCCGATTTCTCCCCCTTCATTTTTCCCTTCCTTCTCCTAATGTCCTCCATGCTATTCCTTATGTTCCACAAATAAGTGAAACCATATGATAATTGACTTTTTCTGCCTGACTTATTTCACTTAGCATAATCTCCTCCAGTCCCATCCATGTTGATGTAAAAGTTGGGTATTCATCCTTTCTGATGGCTGAGTAATATTCCATTCTATATATGGACCACATCATCTTTATCCATTCGTCTGTTGAAGGGCATCTCGGCTCTTTCCACAGTTTGGCTATTGCAGACATTGCTGCTATGAACATTGGGGTGCATATGGCCCTTCTTTTCACTACATCTGTATCTTTGGTGTAAATACCCAGTAGTGCAATTGCTGGGACATAGGGTAGCTCTATTTTTAATTCCAATGACATTTTTCAAAGTGCTGGAACAAACAATTCTAAAATTTGTATGGAATCAGAAAAGACCTTGAATCATCAAGGAAATGTTGAAAAAGAAAAACAAAGCTGGGGGCATCACATTGCCTGACTTCAAGTTATATTACAAAGCCGTGATCACCAAGACAGCATGGTACTGGCACAAAAACAGACAAATAGATAATTTAGTATTTAAAAAAAAAAATCACTCATCAATTAAGAGAGATCAACAAATCTGAGGCCTGCAGTGGATCATGGAGACATCTATCTAGTACAACCTTCTATCAAATGCTGCTTTTCTCCTTGCCATTGCCCTTCCTCACCTCTTTCCCCACAGCTGGCTACTCAGCCTAGTCCAGGAGTTTCAGTGAAAGGAACTCTTTCTCTCTACTTCCTGATGCAGTTCATTCCATTGTTGGGTGACTTCCATCCCTAGAAATCACCTCCTTATGGTGTGATGGAGTCTGTTTTCAGCCATGGTTACTACTCGTGAGATAACACAAGCATATGTAATTCTTTCCATTTTTGGTCCTCCAAATCTTTGAAGATAAAACTCTTTTTTTATATATATAGGATTTTCTGAATTGATTTCGAATTAATTTATTCATGGCAGACTTTGAAATCTCCTCACTGTCCTGTCTTGTTTATCTTGATCCAGACATATACTGGTTTGTTAACGGGTCCACTTGAGGTAGTACCCAAAACTGAAACTGACACTTTAGGTGAGGTTTTATTAGAAACAGAGTTGAGCAGAATGCTCCCTTCCTGAGTTCTGGATGCTACACCTTTATTGATAGAGTTTAAGATTAAAAAAAAAAAAAAGATTAACTTTTTTTTCCTTTTTCTAAAGCAGAGCCACACCAATATTCATATTGATCTTACCATCTGCTAAAGGGTCATAGTATTTTCACAAGTGTTAAGTCATGCCTCTCCCTGCATTGGAACAGCTGTATTTGGGTGACCAAGTGCAGCACTTTAGATGAGCCCATGTTACATTTCATCTCGGTAACTTTGGTGCCCACGGTGGAGGCCGATGCATTGTCAGATCTCTTGTCTTCCGACACGAATAACTTGTTTCTCCTGCAGCTGCGAGTGCTGTTGTCAATAACTAGCTGTCAGCAATATTTCTCAGCTAAAGAAAACTCCCTTGCCAAGACCACACTTACTTTTAGCGGCAGCCTCCATTTACTGACTGACCATTCAGGGATATAAAGTTTCCCCCCCATTTCGGGCCATTTTTTAGGACCATCTCAGGTCTAGTATTCCCTGTGGGGAGTAAGCTGCGCCTTCTTCATCGGGACTCAGTCTCTTCCTCTGCTTATCTCTGGTTTCTTTCCCTTCCTTTCACGTGTGTTGATTCCAAGAGCCCTCCCTAATGTCCTATATGCTACTCTCTAGCTCAGAGTCTCCTTCATAGAGAGCCTCATTAGCACTCGCAGATTACTCCAGTCTGAGCAGCAAATTCATTAGGAGTCCTGCATCTGTCATCAAAGGTATCAGCCTTTCTCATTTTCAGATATGATTCCTTTCCTGAGTTCCAGAGCCATACTTGAAACTTTTCACCAGATAGCTCTACCTTGATTTGTCACAGGGGTCTCAAAGTCAACACACCCATAACCGTGCCCATTATTCTCACCAGCTTCCCCTCTAAACCACTCTTCTTATTACAACAACTCAGTCACCCACACTAGGAATCTTATCTTCTCCCTAAGCCTAAACATTCAAAGCTTCCTTTCTTATTACTTTAAGCTCTTAGCATCCACGACTTATACTATTGCAGTAGCCTCCTCCCTGGCCTTCTGGGCCACCAATCTTTACTCATGACACTCCACCTTTCTTCATATGGCCTCCAGAGAATCTTTCAATAACATAGGTCTGACCATGTTACCCTCTGATTTAAAAACTTTGATGCCCTTTCCCACACCCTTCTTTTAAAGGATCAAGTTCATACTTTATTGGCCTTAAAGCCTCTTACTCAACCTTTCTCTTTTTCCGGTTTTATTTGCTTTTCCTCTCTTCATGTGTACCCTAGTGTCTAGCCATACTATCTCCCAACGTGAACATTATCCTATATATGTTGTGTCTTTGAAGGTGTTTTTCTCTCCACTGCCCTTCATGCCTAGTGAATTGTCCCTGTCTTCCAGTAGATTATGAGATTCTTGGAGGCAGGGAATTCATGCTTGCTTTCAAGCTTGCTCTCCAACACGTAATACAGTGCCTGAAACACTGTGGTTATACCAGGTCACCTGTATGGTGCACAGATACTAGGGTGTATGTCCCTTCCATAGAATTGAACATGGGATTCAAAGTTAGAAGCTGAAAAAAGGAAAGGCACTGAAAACTTAGCATGACCAAGGCAAGCCACAAGGATGGATTTATAGGCCTATTTTAAGTACTTTGAAAAGGGTTTGATATTACACTACTTTTCTTAATATTAATCAATCCTATAAGTTTGAACTTTTTATATCTTGTTGATGATTAAACTGGTACACCCCAGACTAAGATGTCATGGTGGATTAAAAGTACATTTCTGTAGAGAATATAGTTTTAGAATTCTCAGAATTGCTGAGGGGGGAAAAGAAAAAAATAACAAGTTACACAGGTGGTTTAATGAAATGTTAAACATACTTTCCCTACAAGAGACATGTTTATGCATATTTTTCTGAGAAGGCAAATGTCAGATTTAGGCAGTGTTTCTTGGTCTTGAATTTAGCATGAGGTGTGAGTTCCAAAGTAGTGATTCTGTGGTCTACTGATTCTATGGAATTACTGGAACAAGTTGAGTAGTTTAGTAGCTTCATCCTGGTAAGCAAATGGACAGAGTCAAAATCCTCCAATATGACCCAAATGGGAATGATAGGCTGAAATCAGCAAGAGGAAACTTATAAAAAATAATTGTTTAATCCTGAATTTAACTTTAAAAATGTTATCACAAGATAGAGGAGACCTGACTTAGAAGTGGTTTATGTGAAAAAGAACTGTATGCTTTTGTAAGCCAACAGTTTGATGTGACTCTTAAAAAGGGGAGGCTATCTTGTACTATCATAACTACAATGTCCAGATCACAGTATACATTGTATTGATTCAAATATGTCAGGAATATTGTATTTAAATTTACAGGGAGTGATGCCAAATTAGGATGCCTCAAAAAAGGGTACGCTGGGTGGGGAAGGCTCTGTTTTCAACTAGGAAATGTTGAAACAGCATAAATGCTAAACTGGAGAAGAGGCGACGATCAGATATGTTTGTGGGGGTCATACTGGAAGCATGATCATGTATAAAGGACCAAGCACTGGGTTATATCAATTGTGAATGTGAATGGCTAAAAGTTAAAAGAATGACAATTTTGTCTCAAAATAAGACTTTATATTCTAATGCATCAAAATATGTCTAAAAGTAAAATGTCCTGCCTTTTATGGTAATGAATTTCATGTCATTAAGTAGCAAGCAAATCAAAGCTGTATGGAAGATATCAGATGGGAGGTTGGACCAGATGGCTACCAAGGTTTTAGGTTTCAGTTTAAGATGGTATGAACTCACCTAGTGTCAGAGTGCATCATCATATATTGAGGTGTTGTTGATGAAGGCCATTTTGACTTTTAGGCTATTTTTTTTTTTCATCAAGGTGCTATTAAATTGTATTATGTAGTATCTCTTCG